>NC_056460.1:1082765-1137287 GCF_018296145.1 Oncorhynchus tshawytscha
ACGTTACGGAAAAGCAAACCATGCAATAATCTGAGTACAGAGTTCAGACAACAATGCAGCCAAAAGATATCCGCCATATTAGTCAGAAATAGCGTTATAAATATTCACTTACCTTTGATGATCTTCATCAGAATGCACTCCAGGAATCCCAGTTCAACCATAAATGTTTGATTTGTTTGATTATGTCCAAATTAGCTTCTTTTGTTAGGGCGTTTAGTACACAAATCCAAACGTGAGTTCAGGTCAGCCGAACGTCGGACGAAAAGTTCAAAAAGTTATATTACAGGTCGTAGAAACATTTCAAACTAAGTATAGAACAAATCTTTAGGGTGTTTTTATCATAAATCTTCAATAACGTTCCAACCGGAGAATTCCTATGTCTCTAGAAAAGCAATGGAACGCAGGTCGCTCTCATGTGAAATGCGCGTGATCAGCGCGTGACTCTCTGCCAGACACCTGACTCATTCAGCTCTCATTCAGTCCCACTTCACAGTGGAAGCCTCAAACCAGTTTCTAAAGACGGTTGACATCTAGTGGAAGCCTTAGGAAGTGCAACATAACCAATATCCCGCTGTATCTCCAATAGGAGCTGAGCTAAAAAAAAAATCTGATTTCCCACTTCCTGTTTGGATTTTTTCTCAGGTTTTTGCCTGCCATATGAGTTCTGTTATACTCACAGACATCATTCAAACGGTTTTAGAAACTTCAGAGTGTTTTCTATCCAATACTACTAATAATATGCATATATTAGCATCTGGAACAGAGTAGCAGGCAGTTTACTCTGGGCACCTTATTCATCCAAGCTACTCAATACTGCCCCCTGTCACCAAGAAGTTCAAAAGAATCATAACTTTATTGACAACACTCAAATGGATACAGTCATTAACGCGGTTCTTAATACTGTAGCAAACATTATATTAAGGAGGACATTCAAGCGAGCCTTACAATTATAATCCAAAGTAGTGTGAAATGCAGTCATAAGCAACCTGGAAATGGAGGTTACTCTCCTGAGTTTTCCCCCATTCACATTCAGAATAGTTTGTGAAAAACTCAAATGCTCACCATTTTTGCTCCAGGCAGATATAGTACATCCATAACTATCGGTTTCCTCATTAGCAGGGAGGAGTTTCTATAACCAAATTGCATGTGCAATGCCCTCGTGCCGCAATTTTAAGAAAAACAGAAAGGGGCCTATATTGGAGACCAAAAGTCATCTGGCACAGTGCTTAGTTTCAACAACATGAATAACTTATTTCTAGCCTACAATCAACGATGTTACTACTAAAATATGACTTTTCTTTCTCATTTTAAGACAATTTTAACATTCATTACAGACTTCAAATGTTGTACAACATCATGGCTATGCTGTTGGCATCACCTTTTACAGTGTATTTCCACTGTTGTGGGCCTTTAACCATTTGTCTGACTTTGTTGTTCACACAGGAGAGATGCGGGACTATTGTGGATCCTCTGGGGAGCCTCAACAACCTCATGATGCTGACGAGGCAGAGAAGAGTCTCTCCAGATCAGAACACCTCAAGAAACACCTGCAGAGATCCACAGGGAAGAGAACTCACTGAGAAATCTTACAGCTGTGGTCAATGTGGGAAGAGTTTTTGTCAATCTAGAGATCTGACAGTGCACCAGAGAACACACACAGGAGAGAAACCTCATAGCTGTGATCAGAGATAATCTGATAAAAAATCTCTTATCAAATATCAGAATATGTATACATGGAGTTGTTTCATGATATCAATGAATTGATGTCACAATGTAGAATGTTTTAACATTGTAGTAGGAGTATTTTAATGATATCACAATGCAGAACCTAAATGTTTGCTCCCTGTTCTATGGATTTCAGCATGATATGGATATTAGCCTCAGGGGAAAAATCCAGGCTCTGAATTGAATGGGGCCACAGTATCTCCTGACCCCTCCTGTCTCAGCCTCCAGTATTTATGCTGCAGTAGTTTATGTGTCGGGGGGCTAGGGTCAGTTTGTTATATCTGGATTACTTCCCCTGTCCTATTCGGTGTCCTGTGTGAATTTAAGTGTGCTCTCTCTAATTCTCTCTTTCTCTCTCTCTCTCAGAGGACCTGAGCCCTAGGACCATGCCCCAGGACTATCTGACATGATGACTCCTTGCTGTCCCCAGTCCACCTGGCCGTGCTGCTGCTCCAGTACCAACTGTTCTGCCTTATTATTATTCGACCATGCTGGTCATTTATGAACATTTGAACATCTTGGCCATGTTCTGTTATAATCTCCACCCGGCACAGCCAGAAGAGGACTGGCCACCCCACATAGCCTGGTTCCTCTCTAGGTTTCTTCCTAGGTTTTGGCCTTTCTATGGAGTTTTTCCTAGCCACCGTGCTTCTACACCTGCATTGCTTGCTGTTTGGGGTTTTAGGCTGGGTTTCTGTACAGCACTTTGAGATATCAGCTGATGTACGAAGGGCTATATAAATAAATTTGATTTGATGAGATTTAACAAAAAGTGACTAACAAAAAAGAGTTGTCCTCTAACCAGGGATGTACACATTATTCCCATATTCTGTGTTTTTTTTAGCTGTTAGTTTTAACAGGACGTGCAACCTCATCTCCCTCCTCTCCGCACACCTGATATCGATGAGTGATGACAAATAAGTGTTGCGTTCCTTTGTTTAGCGACCCCTAAATTTAAATGCATCACTCCAAAATGTAGCTGACTGTCTTCTGCAGGTTGTCCTCTAACCAGTGAGGTAAAAGATATCTCCCATTTCCATGTGTTTTTTATAGTTGTGTTAGTTTCAACAGCACGTACAACCTGATTTCCCCCCTGATCGATATCAGCGATTTATTGCTACTTGTCAAAACAACAGTGTTTCTGGTGCTTGTGCAGTTTATAAGGAGCTTGTTTAAATAAATACAAGTAATATGATTATTGTGGCAGATGTTTGTGTGCAAATAGCACGTTATGTTTAGGTTTTCAATATATCACAAACTGTTCCTGCATATTGGTTATTGATTTAGACACGTTAAAAATGTGTTTTGACATTGGGGCTATCCCACTTAGCAAAATGTAATTGAAAAGCTGTTGAAAATAAGACTATGCAATTAAATATTTCATATTTACATTTCATGTAACATTTAGTAATGATAATTATTTATGCAACCAACTGACAATTTTTTGTACAATTATATTGACATTGTTGCCCTGCTTTTAGAATATCAGGGTTAATTCTCAGATGTGCCAACCCAAATGTACTAGAGCATGACATTGGGGACTGGGCCCCGATCCAACAACATGCCTATCTCGTGAACCCTGAAAAGAGAAAGAGGCTCTGCAGTGAGGTGGAAAGTTACTACAGATATTGCAGGAGTTTCCTCTTGAAATCAGACATGTCGGTGGTGAGAACAACCTGGTTGCTGATTGTCTCAAGGGTGGGCAGTCAAAAGTGTTGTGTTTTGCATTTAGCCAGTGCATTGCCATTTATTTTGACTGCAGATAATTCAAGGTTAGTGATTAATTTTTATCTTTATTTCTGCTTTTTGTGAATGCTATATTTTGCTGGAAAATGGCTGTGCTTATTATGGTTTGGTGGAGACCTAACATAATCGATTGTAGTGCTTTCGCTGAAAAGCCTATTTGAAATCGACACTTTGGTGGGATTAACAACAAGATTATCTTTAAAATGATTTAAGACACATGTATGTTTTAGGAATTGTAATTATGAGATTTCTGTGGTTTGAATTTTGCGCCCTCTATTTTCACTGGTAGTTGTCATATTGATCCCGGTTATGGGATTGCAGCCATAACAAGTTAAGACATAGTATAAGATAGTAAGGTGCACCTGTAATTATTTTAAAACTGGACCCCATTTTAGAAGTATTGAAAGATATAAATGTAGGATTACATTATCCTAGGAACGTACCACGAGATAGAAATGTGGAAATATTCCCGCAGGTAAAATTTTTTTGTTGAAAAACAACTAATTGATTAGGTATGTTTGAGAAAAGCATTGTGTCACTGTGGAAATGAGTCTTAATCTGATGTTTGGATAGTAACATATAGAAATATGCTTAATCAGATGATTGAAATTTGGATAATGAGCGGGATGATATTTTAGAAAGCAGCGGAAGGTCTATAGTTCCTGGCAGGCTTGATTTTACCGTGGTCTCTGTGATGTTAGAGAACGGTTGAGGATCCCATGGTCATTGTTCGGGAAACAAAAGTTTATTTCTTGTTCTGCAGGGAGTATGTTTGGAGAGTGCTTGAAAAAGCAAATGGAATGGTTGTCGTGAGTACCTGACAATTTATTACGTTTTATATGGATTCTGTGCATATATGAAAATATGAATTGTATGTGTATAATCGATTACTATTGATTTGATGAAGTAATACTGGGAATATAATTAGATACAATTTAAACCACCCATTTGTAGACGTACCTAGGTTCTGAGTTGGTATCTTTAATGGATCATTTGATAAACATGGAGGTTTAAGCATTATTAAACAGTCTACAAAGTCTGGGCAGTTGTCTCAGAAACTGATGGGAGTGTGTCCACTTTAGTGTACCCTAAATTACCCTAAGGATGAAACGCTAATTGGATTTTCTCCATCCGGGTACTACATTTGAAATAAAACTGCCCGTAGGCCTGAACATTTTATATTTTCTTCCCAGTATGAGAGGTGTTGCTAGATTTATTGAATAAACATTTTTTCCAAAAAGTTAGAGAGAAACCAAGGTGGCTGACTAGCTGTTGATGTTGAAGAAGCGTCCCGTCCACTAGATTATACGTCACAGTGACAGAATCACCTGAAAGACGCACATCGCCATCTGCTGACTGGAGTTGGTATCGCAGTTGAGAAAATACTTTCAGACAAAAGCTAAAAAGCGACTGCCTCTAAAACCATCGACTCCTTTTGAAAACGGGCGATGTGGCATCAGAAACATTTATTATCGTGTAAAATGTACTACAAAGTGAAGCTAAATAGAATAACTTTGGTCATACCCAGTCAGCACGTGACATCGAATTATGGGCGATATCAGGTCTGTCTGTTGTGGCCGCTATTTCATTAATCCCTCTCATCCCCAGAGCACAGTAAACTTAAGAACATGTGTTTTTCTGAAATTTAAGGGAAAATAAAAAATCCAGCACTAGCAGAGCCCCAAGTCCCATGGGGACGTCCTCGAGGGCGTGGATGTTCTCCCCATCAAAGGCCAGCGGGATTTCACTCTCATGGTGAAATGGATTTCCGCCGATGTGCAGTAAAGGATTGAAGAGCGGTGAAATCTGTGTCAACAAAAGTAAGAAAAGATTAATACACATACAATTAACAAAGACCATAACAAATGTTCAGCTGTAGTTTTATATAAGCGTGCACACCTATGTTTATGAAGAAACAGATGATTTGTGCATAGGCATACCTTGTCACGGGCGTAAAGGCCACTCGGGTCCTCATTGAAGATGTTGGGCAAGAGCAGAATCGCTGCTGTGGTCTCCAGTCCTAGTAAAGTAAAGCAATGATCTTACTACACTTGCTAATTTTATTACAAAATACATTAGAGAAAGGGAAGGAATAAGAGCAAGTACCTCTTCTGTATTGTCCTTCAGGGACTGTCAAAATAGCAGGAAGATGTCCTCACCCCTGCCTCGCCTCTCTACCTCCGCTAGTCCTTGAATTATATTTTTGTCTATATCCATTCCATGGACTTGATTAATTTCTGAGAAGATCTGAAAAGATAATTTGCACACATTTGTATGCTAATAGATTTCAGTTTGTATTGACTGCTATGTAGGTTAAATGTTCACTTCAAATGCAGCTGTCCTACAACATATCTGTACCTTCTTCTTGATCCCAATTGCAGTGTGTCCATGTTCTGTCCTATAAGAATTTCAAAGAAAGAGAAAATGTGTCAAAGAATAGTCTTACAAGCATTAAAACAAATATATATATATTAAATAAATATTGAAAGATAAAAGGCATCGACATACAATTTAATGCAAAATAGAAGAACATATTGGAGAAAGCATTAGCCAATACAGTACTGCCATACAGGCCTAATATCACATTTCAAGATATCATTGCACACATTGTTCAATGTTTTATCAGGCTGACTTGAAAGATTATACGTAACATTTTCTGCGTGGCAATACTGTGTTTGGATTCTGAAGAGCATTTATATAAAAGAGGTAGTCTAGACACTGTATTAATACCATTATGCATTTGAATCCAATCTACAACTTCCATCTAAGATATTAATTTCCCTCCACGAGGGGGCGGACATGTAACGTTTCCAAATGGGATAGTTTTGTACATGTAACGTTTCCAAAATGGGATAGTAATTGTCCATGTAATGTTTCCAAAATGGGATAGTATTGTCTATGTAACGTTTCCAAAATGGGATAGTATTGTACATGTAACGTTTCCAAAATGGGATAGTATTATCCATGTAACGTTTCCAAAATGGGATAGTATTGTCCATGTAACGTTTCCAAAATGGGATAGTATTGTACATGTTACGTTATGACCCCTTGTGAGTTAATAGTATTGCATCATGTAGCAGGCTATATAAAGAGGAAGACCTCCATTGACGATTCAGTTCGTTGTAACATCTCATCTGGACAGGTCACCGTACACAGTTAGTTAACGTTAGCTAGTTCATTCTTACAAAAGTGAGAAAGGCTTTAGTCCGGCTCTATTCCATAGGCGGCGATTTTGTGTCCCAAGAACAAGACCTCTGATTGTGCAAAAGTGCATTTTTCATTGAGTGTCAGGCCAGTCTCCTGGAGTCGGGTCAGAACTGCTGTGAGCCTTACATCATGTTCTGCTCTGTCCCTTCCGCACACGAGCACATTGTCCGCGTGGACTATGACGCCACTCAGCCCATCCAACAGCTGGGACATGAGTCTTTGGAAATGCTCAGGACCCGAAACCAAATGGCAAAACATTAAAACAGTAACGGCCAAACGGTGTTTTAAACGTTGTGAGCGCCCTACTCTGATGACAGCGGTATCTGGCAGAAATCTGAGCGGGCATCCAGCTTTGTGAAGACTTGTGAGCCATCCAACTGAGCCAGTGACTGCTCCACTGATGGTAAGATGTGTCTCTCTCTGCAGAGTGCCTCATTCAAGTTAGTCATGTCCACACAGATCCTTATTTGGCTTTTGGGACCACCACCATACCTGCACTCCAGTCTGTGGGACTCTCTATTTTAGACACCACCCCAATTTCTTCCATCGTCAACCAACTCTTCCTTTACTCTGGCCAATAAAGGGATAGGCACCCGCCGGGGGGTGGTAAGGGCATAGGGGACAGCATCCTCTTTCAGGCAGATTTTGTAGTCACCTTCTATCCTTCCTAGACCAGAAAACACTTTTGGGAATTTCTTTTTGAAAACCTCACCTGGGTCCACCAGTTCGCTCACTCTCTCAATGAGTTGCAATACTTCAATTGCTGGCAGCCCCAGCTAGAGTCAATGACGAAGACAGGCTGGATGGCACTTTTATCTTTACTCTCCAGTTCAATCACCAAGTGCCCTACCACTGGTAAAATCTTATTACTGGGCCCGTACAGTTTTGTTTGTATAGAGCAAAGGGCCATCTCCGCTATAGCTATACAGCCTAGTTGGGATAGCTGTCACTGCTGCCCCAGTGTCTAGTTTAAATGACACAACCTCCCCATTGAGTTTAATGTCTGAATGCCAGCCAGCGTTGTTTCCCTTTACTTCTCCCAGAAAGATGCTGTCCTGCTGTACCTCCTCTGAGACCTCATGCATTTGCTTTAATCGACAGACAGCTGAAAAGTGTCCTCTCCTGTGACATTTCCTGCATTCCGCATCCTTTGCTGGGCAATCTTTCAATCTGTGGAAAGGGGATTTCCTGCATTTGCGACAAACACTTGAACTAGCTACTGGTGCTGTCTGTGATTGTTTTCTCCACGTCTGTCTCTGTTCTGTGTTCCCCTCCGTTTTTTTTTTTAGCTCGGTATGAAAATGCATTTATTTCCTTGTCTGCTGTCTTTTTACTGTCTCACTCTGCCTAACCTGGTTTACAGCTTTGGACAAGGTAAGCTGGGAATCCAACTAACTTTTCAGAAAGTTATATATTTCTTATTCCCACTACAATCCGATCTCTGATCAGCTCTTCCCTGAGCGCGCCAAACTGACAATGTTCTGCTAGTTTGTGAACAGCTGTGATAAAACTGTCGGTGGTTTCACCCTGCTCCTGTTTGCGCATATTAAACCTAGCTCTCTCAAAAATAATGTTGTGTCTCCTACAAAATGCGTTTCAAAAGTCTTTAAACGGCACTGTAGTTAAGTTTCTCTTCCTCAGTCAACCGTGAAGCATTTAATATATCCTCGGCTTCATCACCCATAGAGTAGATCAGTGTATTAACTTTAAACGCCTCATTTTTCACGTTGAAGCCTGATGCTACCCTGTACCTTTCAAAGCGCCTGATCCAGTTCGGCCAGTTTTTAATGTCCATACAAACAAAATTATCCAGGGGACTAATGCGAAATCCGTCTGCACTAGCCACTGGCCTGTCCGTGTTTGCGCCAGAGCCCGTTTAACTTGGAGACCCAAACCCTGAAATCCCGCCAGCTTCTTCCTTCTTGCAACATGTTGCTTAGCAGTAACTTAGTTAGCAAAATAATTATATGCGCTGATTTATCTCCAACACGGTGCCCTCACTGATTTGAAACAGCCTAAATGCATGATTTACTTGGGACGCCCTTCACGTTTATGTGAATTTCAAAACCACTTCTGACACCATGTAGTATGATCTAAAATAAGGACGCGCGACAACAAGGTTCTAGCTCCAGCCTGGTTTATTAACCTAACCCTCGCATGTCCTACATAGGTACGGATACCCCCAAGGGACATCCTACTACAAACCAGAATTGTCTTCGTTATTCATTAGTATGTTATATTATTATATAAATTATTTCGATACATATTCAGAGCCAAACATCAACCCAAACTTACCTTTTTAACTGTTGTACAATATATGGGAAATAATATAGTTGAGGGAAATAATCCAAACCAAGTTGTGCCTCAATAGGACATAACGTTATCTAGCTAGGTAACGGTACTGTTACTGTAGCTCATACAACGCCGACGGTCAAACCCGACTTTCTAATATTTACGGTAATTAACTAAAGTAACGTTATGAAGATGTTCACAGAAAACCAGAATTGTCTTCGTTATTCATTATTAGCATGTTATAGTATTATATAGAAATGATTTCGAGACATATTCAGAGCCAAACATCAACCCAACTTAACCTTTCTAACTTGTTGTTGCATCCAAACTTGTCACCATCGTTTTCAGTTGTAATTACGAAGTTCCCGGAAGAAGTCCAGCAACAACGGAGGTTCCTCGATGAACCCACCTTCTAACAAGCTCTTTGAAGAACCTTTTGGGGCTGTTTTTCATTGACCAAGAACCCTACGGTTCTTAGGGGATCTGACAACAACTCCAGTTGAACCCTTCATTTTTAGAGTTTTATTCGGCTCTATTTACTCTCAGATTCAAAACATGCTGATTAGCATCAACGATCAAGTCAGCTGCTGCTGCTCCAATACAGTATGAGGTGAGACGGTGAACTGACGTTGAACCGGGCAGTCAGTCATTCATGTAGTAGGAAGATGATGTTCAACTAGATATAAATCAGACCCAGCCTGAACTGTGTGATGTAGTAGGGACTTGTAGTTTCTCTAGAGATAAATCAGACCCAGAATGAACAGTGTGATGTAGTAGGGAGTTGTAGTTTCCAACAGAGCAATATTCCACATAGTTTAGGCATAAAACGTAATTAACTACAATGACCATAATCCATTGCGTGCCTATTTGTCTTGTCTGTGTTTCTTTTACACCTGCTATGTAAAAGAGACAGAATAATGCACAATAGTCAATGCTATCGGGGATATCTCAACCTTAAACCCCGACCTTAACCATTTTAAATGTCAACTTCAATGGGCTAGGGACGTCCCAAGGATGTATCTCTATCTGAAAATACATGATCTAAGTGATTGATAGTTGGTATTCAGCAGTCATAAAGCCTTATTTACTTTAATAAACTACTAAAATAGTGATTTTGTCAGACAGCATAGACAGCTGCTCTACACTTTGACTGACTGATCTATTCATCCTTCCATCCCCTCCTCAGCCTTCCTGTCCTCTGAAGACCCAGTGAGGTGGAGCTCAGTCAGAGAGCTGTTGAGGGACTGGTTAGGAAGAACACTTCTACAGCCAGAGAAGTGAGAGGTCACACATGGTTTAGATGGTAAATATTTATGTCCCCTTAGCAGTTCATCACGTCAGCAAAAGGGAATATGTTCCATCTATGTTTATTTACATGAGTACAAATTGTCCGTGGATATTGGTGTAATTTCCCACCCATTTCCTCTCAGGCACACTCATTTGTTCTTTGCTATTGTGAAGGTCATTTGTGTAAAATGTACTTTTCCCCACTACTCTTTACATTGCTTATGCATATTCAGTGGCCTGACTGCATCCAGACTATGCCAAAGGCCCATCCTGGTAGATCTGAAACTAATGCAGCTTGGAGTGATCAGATGACAGAAGTCACATTTAGGTGCCAGGTGTAACTGAGGCCGTAGATGCTCCATATCCATTACTTGAGTGTTTAATATGACTAAATGTGTTTCTGTGTTGCAGGGGCAGTCAATAAATGGAACAGCAAGGCCACAGAACATGACATAAGCAGAGCTGTGGGAGACCACCTCAAGCCCCTGGTAGAGCCAGGGGTGGTGTTTACCACTCCTTCAACAGGCTTGAAAAGTGAGATTGAAACTGTTTTTCATACTAAGATGGGCCAAGAGTCTGTTGATTGGCCTGTCATTGGGTTCATTTGACTCACAATATGTTCAAATCAAGCTTTATTTATAC
Source organism: Oncorhynchus tshawytscha (assembly GCF_018296145.1). Lineage (NCBI taxonomy): Eukaryota > Metazoa > Chordata > Actinopteri > Salmoniformes > Salmonidae > Oncorhynchus > Oncorhynchus tshawytscha. Next base: position 1,093,665 of record NC_056460.1, read on the forward strand.
AGCACATTTCAGACATGGATGCAACCCACTGGAAACAGGAAAAGAAAAACCCACACCAAACTTAAAGACAGGAAGCAAGCCAAAAAGGTGGCTCAACTAAAGGTGTTGACTCTCCACATCTATCAAGACAACTGGAGCACTCTTAAATAGAACCTGGACCAGCTCAGGTGAAACACCTTCCCACTAACGAGATGGACAAGCCAGCACAGGTGAAACATATACTGACTAACGAGGTGACACCAATCAGTTCGTCCTACATGCTAGTCCAAGTCCAACCTCAAAACATAAATGGAAAAACCAAAGCCTGTAACACCTTCCCCCTTAAGACAACAAATATATCCTATATTTTTGTTGGACAAGTTTGCTTACCACCAACAGAAAAAAACTTCCATTTCACATTATAATCAACTACAATGCTTCACCTTCACCAATATAAACATGGCGTCTACTGGCTGTCAACAATTAAAAACAAGAAAAAACACATTTCTAAATAATAATATACAATTTTCTCATTTTTCTTTCTATAGAATCCTAAAACTCACTAGCTTCTAGAACTCTCATCTTCCTAAAAACTCACTAGCCTCTAGAACTCTCATCTTCCTAAAACTCACTAGCTTCTAGAACTCATCTTCCTAAAAACTCACTAGCTTCTAGTCCACTTGGAACGAGTCCAAACAAAACCCATCTCCAATACAGAAAAACGTGCAGTCACAAATTGTGATCAAATGTACACCCGGACATTTGTTAATATGTATTGGCAATAATTCACTTAATTGTCAGGCATTGAATAATAAAACATGTATCTTTTGTCAGGCTGAATGTTTGAAATATGAGGTGATTTGAGACATGCGTCTTCAGTAGTGGAATAAAGACAATTAGCAATTGAATGTTGTCAAGAAAGATGGTTAATAAAATTGATTATAGACCAATTTATTATACTTTGTCCATGTGTATTTATTTATTTATTTTAACCTTCATTTTAACAGGAACCGAAAGGTTGCTGGACTGGATCCCGAGCTGACAAGGTAAAAATCTGTCATTCTGCACATAAACAAGGCAGTTAACCCACTGCTCCCTGTTAGGCCGTCATTGTAAATAAGTCAGTTAAGAACAAATTCTGGCTTACAATGACAGCCCAACGCTCTAACCACTAGGATACCTGCAAGTAAGTTGAAATTAAGTTATTTTAAAGTCATTGAAAAAAAAACCCCAAAATACATATCTTCAACCGAACGTATATTGGACGTCGGGCATAGTCTTCTTTTGAACGTCTTTTCAATGACATTTTGCTCCATGGGAAAGCACGATGTCAAACCAGTGTTAACGTGTCCAAATCAATAACCAATACGCAGAAACAGTTTGGGATAAATTGAAAACCTAAACATAACATGTGCTATATACCTAAACATCTGCCACAATAATCATGTTATTTGTATGTTTTAAACAAGCTCCTTATAAACTGCAGTGGGTCACCAACGTGGTAAGTGTAACACAACTCAACACAACTTTCAATTCAGAGCCTGGATTTTTCCCCCGAAAGCTAATATCCATATCATGTTGATATCAATTGATAAGGGGGCAAACATTTAGGCTTCTACATTGTGACATGATTAAAATACTCCTAGTACAATGTTAAAACATTGACAGTAATTCATTGATATCATGTGTGTTCTCTGGTGTTGTACCAGGCTGTTGGACTGAGTAAAACTCTTCCAACATGGATTTCAGCTACAGGATGTCTCTCCTGTGTGTGTTCTCTGGTGTATAGTCAGCTGCCCAGATGTAGCAAAACTCTTCCCACATTGACCACAGCTATAGGGTTTCTCTCCTGTGTGTGTTCTCTGGTGTGATATCAGGTTGCTTAGCTGAGTAAAACTCTTCCCACATTGATCACAGCTATAGGGTTTCTCTCCTGTGTGTGTTCTCTGGTGTGATATCAGGTTGCTTTGCTGAGTAAAACTCTTCCCACAGTGAGTACAGCTAAAAGGTTTCTCTCCTGTGTGTATTCTCTGGTGTCGAGTCAGATTTCTATATGTAGTAAAAATCTTCCCACATTCATCACAGCTAAACGGTTTCTCTCCTGTGTGTGTTCTCTGGTGTGAAATCAGGTTGCTTAGCTGAGTAAAACTCTTCCCACATTGAGAACAGCTATAAGGTCTCTCGCCTGTGTGTGTTCTCTGGTGTGATATCAGGATGCTTAGCTGAGTAAAACTCTTCCCACATTGATCACAGCTATAAGGATTATCTCCTGTGTGTGTTCTCTGGTGTAGTATCAGGCTGGTTGAATGACTAAAACTCTTACCACATTCAGTACAGCTAAAAGGTTTCTCTCCTGTGTGTGTTCTCTGGTGTATCTTCAGATGGCTGTATTGAACAAAACTCTTCCCACATTGATCACAGCCGTAAGGTTTCTCTCCTGTGTGGATTCTCTGATGAATTTTAATGCCTGATGAGGTGAATCTCTTCCCACAGTCAGAGCAGCAGTGAGTTCCCTTCCCTGTGGATCTCCGCTGGTGTTTCTTGGACGTGTTCTGATCTGTAGAAACTCTTCTCTGCCTCGTCAGCATCATGAGGTTGTTGAGGCTTCCCAGATGACCCACGGTAGTCCAGTCTCTGTCCTGTGTGAACAAAAAGTCAGACAGATGGTTAAAGGCCCACAACAGTGGAAATCCATTGTAAAAGGTGATTGTACAACAATTGACGTATAATGAAGGTTAAAATTATTTGACAATTGTCTTAAAATGAGCAACAATTGTCATATTTAGTCTTGTTTTCACATTAGTAGTAACATCTATGATAGAAGGCTAAAAATAAAGTTAGTAAAGTTGTTGAAACCCTAAGCAATGTGCCAGACGACTTTGGGTCTCCAATACAGGCCCCCTTCTGTGTTTGCTAAAATTGCGGCATGAGGGTGAAGCACACGCAATTTGGTTGCAGAAACTCCTCCCTGTTAATGACGAAACCACTAGTTATGGATGTAGTATATCTGGTAATGAGGAAACCGCTAGTTATGGATGTAGTATATCTGGTAATGAGGAAACCGCTAGTTATGGATGTAGTACATCTGGTAATGAGGAAACCGCTAGTTATGGATGTAGTACATCTGGTAATGAGGAAACCGCTAGTTATGGATGTAGTACATCTGGTAATGAGGAAACCGCTAGTTATGGATGTAGTATATCTGGTAATGAGGAAACCGCTAGTTATGGATGTAGTACATCTGGTAATGAGAATACCACTACTTATGGATGTAGTATATCTGGTAATTAGGAAACCGCTAGTTATGGATGTAGTGCAGTGGGGCAAAAAAGTATTTAGTCAGCCATCAATTGTGCATGTTCTCCCACTTAAAAATATGAGAGAGGCCTGTAATTTTCATCATAGGTACACTTCAACTATGACAGACAAAATTAGGAAAAAAATCCAGAAAATCACATTGTAGGATTTTTTATGAATTTATTTGCAAATGATGGTGGAAAATAAGTATTTGGTCACCTACAAACAAGCAAGATTTCTGGCTCTCACAGACCTCTAACTTCTTCAAGAGGCTCCTCTGTCCTCCACTCATTACCTGTATTAATGGCACCTGTTTGAACTTGTTATCAGTATAAAAGACACCTGTCCACAACCTCAAACAGTCACACTCCAAACTCCACTATGGCCAAGACCAAAGAGCTGTCAAAGGACACCAGAAACAAAATTGTAGACCTGCACCAGGCTGGGAAGACTGAATCTGCAATAGGTAAGCAGCTTGGTTTGAAGAAATCAACTGTGGGAGCAATTATTAGGAAATGGAAGACATACAAGACCACTGATAATCTCCCTCGATCTGGGGCTCCATGCAAGATCTCACCCCGTGGGGTCAAAATGATCACAAGAACGGTGAGCAAAAATCCCAGAACCACACGGGGGGGACCTAGTGAATGACCTGCAGAGAGCTGGGACCAAAGTAACAAAGCCTACCATCAGTAACACACTACACCGCCAGGGACTCAAATCCTGCAGTGCCAGATGTACTGGCTTAAGCAGGGGGACACATGTCCAGGCCCGTCTGAAGTTTGCTAGAGAGGATTTGGATGATCCAGAAGAAGATTGGGAGAATGTCATATGGTCAGATGAAACCAAAATATAACTTTTTGGTAAAAACTCAACTCGTCGTGTTTGGAGGACAAAGAATGCTGAGTTGCATCCAAAGAACACCATACCTACTGTGAAGCATGGGGGTGGAAACATCATGCTTTGGGGCTGTTTTTCTGCAAAGGGACCAGGACGACTGATCCGTGTAAATGAAAGAATGAATGGGGCCATGTATCGTGACATTTTGAGTGAAAACCTCCTTCCATCAGCAAGGGCATTCAAGATGAAACGTGGCTGGGTCTTTCAGCATGACAATGATCCCAAACACACAGCCCGGGCAATTTGAAGGAGTGGCTTCGTAAGAAGCATTTCAAGGTCCTAGAGTGGCCTAGCCAGTCTCCAGATCTCAACCCCATAGAAAATCTTTGGAGGGAGTTGAAAATCTGTGTTGCCAAGCAACAGCCCCAAAACATCACTGCTCTAGAGGAGACCTGCATGGAGGAATGGGACAAAATACCAGCAACAGTGTGTGAAAACCTTGTGAAGACTTACAGAAAACGTTTGACCTCTGTCATTGCCAACAAAGGGTATATAACAAAGTATTGAGATAAACTTTTGTTATTGACCAAATACTTATTTTCCACCATAATTTGCAAATAAATTCATTACAAATCCTACAATGTGATTTTCTGGATTTTTTTTCTCATTTTGTCAGTCATAGTTGAAGTGTACCTATGATGGAAATTACAGGCCTCTCATCTTTTTAAGTGGGAGAACTTGCACAATTGGTGGCTGACTAAATACTTTTTTGCCCCACTGTATATCTGATAATGAGGAAACCGCTAGTTATGGATGTAGTATATCTGGTAATGAGGAAACCACTAGTTACTGATGTAGTATATCTGGTAATGAGGAAACCACTAGTTATGGATGTCGTATATCTGGTAATGAGGAAACCACTAGTTATGGATGGAGTATATCTGGTAATGAGGAAACCACTAGTTATGGATGTAGTATATCTGGTAATGAGGAAACCACTAGTTATGGATGTAGTATATCCAGTGGTGGGCCGTCAGGGCCTTCTCTGCTGGCCTAAACATCATCAGAATATATATTTTAAAAAATATATATTTTCCCACAAATATGTATTAAATTATTCCCCAGAGTAAGAGTTATACTCTTCATTTCATAGCTTTCCTCTTGGTTGCACTGCTTCCTGCCCCAGGTTGAGATTTGGAGGGCTGGTCTTTATGTTAGATCTTTTATCCAATCATATTCAGCCATCATGTGTTGCCAGGGGTCTAAAATCTGCCCTCAGGCCTTCAGAATCAACAGTGCAGGCGCTTGTAGTTTAAAGTGAATGGAAATGAAAATTTAGTGTCAACCAATCAGCTTTAGAGTTGGCTATTGTATGCCTGCTGGCTGGCTCCAGTGTTACACAGGAGCCAGCTAGCAGGCGTAGTGCGTGCACGTATTTTGATTGGATTACCAATATTGAGAGGCAAGTCCTATGGGCAGGTCTATGCAGAACCTCAGAACTAGGAAACTGAATTTGATAAACGAAATAATACGCGTACTACTAAGCTGTTTTTTCAACCCACAATGGCGGAAGGAGGAGAAGATATCGATTTGGTCGAGGATATAATTATAATGCCATTCTCAAAACAAACTTTTCAAGAAAAGTTAGACATTGTAAGGAGAGGTCGCCCGACGCCAACGCTACAAAGCCTGTCAGAGGTGGGAAAGGGGTTTGTTCGCCACTTTCAAAGTTCCAACTACGAGCGCTATCAATGGCTCACAGGCTCCGAGAAGCACTGCAAACTGTACTGCTGGGAATGCAAGTGATCGATTTGGTGTTTGGAGCCACACTGGCTTTCCAATCTTGAGTTGTCTAACCAAGGCAGCAACGAGACACCAAAGTACGGCTGGCCACTTACAAGTAATGGTGCTTTTGAAAACTTTTGGGGACACCCGAGTGGATCTACAGCTCAACGAACAAGTGCACAGGGCAACGGAGCTGCACAATGAAAAGGTGAAAAAAAATAGGGAAATATTGAAAAGACTCATTGATTGTGTCATGTTTTTGGGTAAACAGGAGCTGTATTTTTGGGGGGGATTTAAAGCTCAAAGTTTGTGGACCAGAAATGGATTGAAGAAGAATATTAATATAACTCTGTTGCACTCGACTATGTTCTTGCCTATTAGTTGAACTGTACTGTATTGTACTCTTCCCCTGCAATTCTCTGAATAAAAATGTCAATTTCAAGGTGACGCAACTCCTGGTTATACTGCGTTTCTGTCTAAATGTATAGTGTCTAGAGCCATGGCATCATAATGATGGTAATAAGAGGTGGATTAATTTGGGTGGGACTGTGTAGGACCTCACTGAAGGCCCAGGCCCCAGGCACGCCACTGAGTATATCTGGTAATGAGGAAACCAATAGTTATGGATGGAGTATATCTGGTAATGAGGAAATCGCTAGTTATGGATGTAGTGTATCTGGTAATGAGGAAACCACTAGTTATGGATGTAGTATATCTGGTAATGAGGAAACCGCTAGTTATGGATGTAGTATATCTGGTCATGAGGAAACCACTAGTTATGGATGTCGTATATCTGGTAATGAGGAAACCACTAGTTATGGATGTAGTATATCTGGTAATGAGGAAACCGCTAGTTATGGATGTAGTATATCTGGTAATGAGGAAACCACTACTTATGGATGTAGTACATCTGGTAATGAGGAAACCACTACTTATGGATGTAGTACATCTGGTAATGAGGAAACCACTACTTATGGATGTAGTATATCTGGTATTGAGGAATGGATGTTATGTGCAGTGGGGCAAAAAAGTATTTAGTCAGCCATCAATTGTGCATGTTCTCCCACTTAAAAATATGAGAGAGGCCTGTAATTTTCATCATAGGTACACTTCAACTATGACAGACAAAATTAGGAAAAAAATCCAGAAAATCACATTGTAGGATTTTTTATGAATTTATTTGCAAATGATGGTGGAAAATAAGTATTATTGGTGTAGAGAGGATAACAAAGGAGAGGGATCCCAAATGTGGATAGGAAGATAAATATTATTTTAAAATACAGGAATTTTACAACTTTAGCTTTCTAGGTCAAGCCAGTAGGTTACAGTAGGTTGTAACTCTCTAGGTCATGTCAGTGGGTTACAGTAGGTTGTATCTCTCTAGGTCATGCCAGTAGGATACAGTAGGCTTTATCCAAGTGGAAAAAAATTGTCAACCCAATGTGGAAAGTGTCGAATTTGGCCAACAACAAATGAATGGCTCATTTGCTACGTGAGGTTTACTTGATCTAACAGAAGTTTCATAATGATTAAGTTGTTATGTGGACACGTGACATACCGACAACTCTGATAAAAACACTATAGAAGTTGTCACCAGATCGCTATGCATATTCATGCTAGTAACGTAGCATCTCTCTCCATTGAATTACAGGCGGTTGACGTCAACAACCCTCGTAGAATATAAACAATATATTACAATAATAAGATGTAACCACCAATCCAAAGAAAGGATAGGTGGGAGATAGACAACCCGCATGACCGCTTTGTGGACAACGACTCCCCTTTTTAGGGCAGAGAGACATCTTGTCAGTATATCCATAATCTTTGGTGTAGCCAACCCAACTCTCGCATGGCACTATTGGGGGGCTCGGTGTGTAGTAAATCATCACTACATGAAAATCACTACATGCCGTGCCCCCCAGTCTGCGGTCAGCAGATAGACCCTTCTCAAATATATATGTTAAGTCACTTTTTGGAAACGGGACGGAGAAAACAAAGGGTAGCTTGTTCTCTACGTCGTCTGATTCTAGACATATCAGTCATCATCCTAGAGCCCTCCGTTGAAGAGGTATTGACGGGCCACCTCCAGATATCCAAAGTTAAAAACAAATTTAAGGCGGTACTTACTGGTGTTAATCAGATCTCCTATCTCCACCTCTTCATCTTTCAATGTGACAGTAATCTCCCCTTCCATCTTCACTCCAAAAACTACATCCTCCTCTTTCTCTTCCTCTTCTTTCACTGTAACGTCTTTCTCTTCTTTTTTCACAGAAACAGCCTCACCCTCTACTTCTTGTTTTACTGTGACATCCTCTTCTTCCTTCTCCTCTTTCACGACAATGTTCAGTCCCAGAGCTTCTTTTTCCGTCCAGCAGACCTCCTCTTCTTTAACAGGAGGGGAGATGTTTAGGGAGCTCATGTTCGGGGATGTTAGCTAGCTAGATATCATTAGCGACTAGGCTAATGCTAACTTAACCAGCCAGCTACTATAGCTGACTAATACAAAATAATGTAACGTTAATATTAAATGAAATAGGTTAACAAGTAGATACGACAGAACTGTGTCTAAAACACAGTAGCTAATATACACCGAAAGCGTATAAATAGCTTGAATCTTTCGGCTTATGTTGGCTATCAAACTACCGAGGTTGTTGACGAGCTGTTTCTGAAGAACCGTCCACTAGATTATACGTCACGCTGGCAGCATCGCCTGAAAGACGCACATCGCCGTCTGCTGACTGGAGGGGAAACGCAGTTGAGGATCATATTTTATTTTCAGATAAAGATTATTTTTAATGGATTTAATTAAATAATACTATTATATTGAGACATACAAAGACAGGAATGTGTTGATTGATTTTAGTGATTATAACATTTTTACTACAGCACATTTAAGGCAGTTTCATTCAGGTTTGAATCTTAAGTATTTCCATGTGTTTTTTTATCCAGCTACTGTCGGACTGTTACTTTCATCAGCAAAGATGGTGTAACAATACATCATGTAGATGTATATAAGAACAGACTGGGTCAAACTTCTCAGACATGGTGTAACAATACATCATGTAGATGTATGTAACAGAACAGACTGGTCTAAGATGCTCCTAAATACTAATAATAATTTTTAATCATGTAGATGTAAATAATGAACAGACTACCCCTAAATAAATCAATGGTGTAACAATATATTTTTTCTGTAGATGTATTTTTTGAACATTCCATCGCATCTAAACTGCTCCTACATGGTGTAACAATACATCATGTAGATGTATATAAGTGGCTGACTGGACTTTCTTCAGCAAAGATGGTGGACAGAAATACATCATGTAGATGTATACCCCGTTCAAATGTTTGGATCAAAGAAATGTCATTGTTTTTGAAAGAAAAGCATTTTTTTTTATAAACAGTGTGTAGGCCTTCTTGTTCTTTAATGGATCAAAGATTTTGTAAACAGTGTTTTTGCATGCAGCAACTCAACCAGTCTCTGAACAGACCTGAAATGGATCAAAGTGTCTGTTACAGAACTGTATGGAAGCAAATTTGGGCTGCAGTAAGGTGCATAATGAATCATGCTAAAACAGGTATCTTTGACAGGAATGTTAGTTAATGGAGAGACAAACCTTTCCTGTTTTTAAATCATAGTTCCTTGTCACAAAAACTGATTTAGCTCAAACACATAAAGAAGGAAAGGTGAATTTCCACAAATTAACATTTCACCAGTAGACCTGTTAATGTGAAATGAATTCCAAGTGAAAAGCTACCTTATGAAGCTGGTTATAAATATGCCAAGAGTATGCAAAGCTGTCATCAAGGCAATCTGTTGTGACTTTCCAAACAGAGGTCAAAAAGAGGTTCAAAGACAGAAAGGAAAGAGGAGCAACAGAGAATTTAGAACAGAAAGGGATAGATGGTAAACCACATAGGAGCAGGTGAAGGCAGCACATGATTAATGTCATTATTATAGATGATGTTCCACACCCCAGTTCATGCACAGCATAACCATTTATGTCATTATTATAGATGATATTCCAAAAGCAACGTTGAGCGTGCTCAGACTGGGGTATGTCATTATTATCAATGATACCTGCAGACGTAGAGACAGATGGAGAGCGTAGCCTTTATGTCATTATTATAGATGATGTTTAACTACCCCATTGTTAACATCAATCTCAGCGTAACGTCTGACTGTCATTTACTAAACCACTGGCCTGTGTTTCAGAGCATCAAATCCATGCTGCATTAGTAAAACTTACTGGCTATGATTTATAAACTGACCTGGGATCATTAACTCCTGGGACTACTGCATCTATCAAATACCAAACTAGTCAAATCAAATTGTATTTGTCATACTTCTGAATAATATAAATCTGACCTGGGATGCATTAACTTACAAGTCCTTAGCCAACTATCTGCAGTTCAAGAAATAGAAAATATTTACTAATTAAACTAAAGTAAACAATGAAATAAAAAGTAACACAATAAAATAACAATAACAAGTCTATATACAGGGGTACCGGTATTGAGTCAATGTGCAGGGGTACAGGTTAGTAATGAGGCTATATACAGGGGTGTACTCTATGTACTGAGTCAGATGCAGGGTACAGGTTAGTAATGAGGCTATATAACAGGGGATTTAGGGAGTCAATGTGGGGGCGGGATGAAGTGAAGGTTAGTTGAGGTAATTGAGATAAATTTACATGTAGGTAGGAGTAAAATGACTGCATAGATTAAACAGGAATAGCAGTGTGTAAAAAAATGAGTTGGGGGGTCAATCTAAATAGTCCAGATGGCCATTTGATTACTTGTTCTGAAGTCTTATAGCTTCCTCTGACAAACAATATAGTAGTTATAGGTCCTAATGAAGGAAGTCTTACCTCCAGTGGTTTAGGCCCTCTTGCCTATTCAGCACCTGAAGGTGGAAGGAGCTGTTGCCATACCAGGCGATGATGCAACTTGGTCAACATGCTCTTTTTCAATGGTGAGCTTAAAACCTTTTTGGATCTTTGGACCCATGTCAAATCTTTTAAACAGTCTCCTGAGGGGTAGAAAAGGTGTTGTCCTGCCCTGGAATAAACTGTCTTGGTGTGTTTGGACCATGATAGTTTGTTGGTGTGAATGGCTCTTAAAAGAGCCCGTTGGTTGTGCCCACCTTTCCTGGTAGTCCACAATCATCTCCTTTGTCTTGAATTAAGGGGAGGTTGATGTCCTGGCACCACATTGCCTCTCTTGCTGCATTGTTGGACCTTCCAGAGTCTCCCATCCTGTCCAGCGCAGCAGACTCCTCCTGTCCAGGGACTCCCTCCTGTCTGGCGCTTCCAGAGTCTCCTCCTGGTCCAGCGTTTCCAGAGTCCATCCTGTCCAGAGCTTCCAGAGTCTCAGGTAGCCTGTCCAGCGCACCAGAGCCGCCCTTCAGTCAGGAGCTCCCAGATGACCCCCGTCACCCAGGAGCTGCCAGAGCCCCGTCAGTCAGGAGCTGTCAGAGCCGTCCATCAGTAAGGAGCTGCCAGTTTGCCCTTTATATTCAATGGCCTGCCAGATCCAGGCTGTCAAGGTACGGCGCTGGTAGAGTCTGAACCTAATGCAGTTTGGAGTGCCAGATGACAGCCCTCACATTTAGGTGCCAGGTGTAACTGAGTCTGTAGATGCCCATATCCAGGAGTGTTGTAGCGAGGGTAAATCAAATCAAACCTTATTTGTCACAGACACATGGTTAGGAGATGTTAATGCGTGTAGTGAGTTTTAGGACAGAAAGCCCATATGACCCTTTTTTTAAATAGCCGTTGTATATTAAGAAGGTGAGGAGAAATACATGTTTTTTCATTGTTTTTATTAAACTGAACAGTAAATACAACAAGTAACAAAAGAACAACTGAAACAGCTCCGGTGAAGGTGAAAGCACACTAAACATGTGAAAATAAGTTTTCTGTTGGTGGTGACAAATCATGTCCAACAAAAAATATAGGATATGGTTCTCAATCATAGACAAGGTGATTGACAGCTTTGGTTGGGAACCATTTAAGCAGAAATACAAAACATGGAACAAAAACATAGAATGCCCACTGCTAAGAGAGTGGCGGGGGAGGGGAGGGTAATTTGTCCTCCCGGTTTGCCTCAGCCCCTGGCATTTTAGTGGATGACTCCAGTGAGGGTCGGTGGGCTGTTTGCTAGAGGGATCCCAACTCCTGTTTGAGGAGATGGGGTCCCCTACATGCAGCCCCGAGGCAAACAGGGAGGGGGGGATGGTGGGTGGGGAGGGAGGACCCAACACACTGCCTGGGTCATGGGTTGGGATGGAGGACGGGGGGGCGTCAGGAGAGGAGAGGACGTCCCCGCCGGTGGAGATGGACCAGGGGAGCATCGGGTGAGTCTCCTGTTTTTATTTTATTGTTTTTATTGTGAGTCTCCGGTTTTATTTGTTGTTAATAATTAAATGAATAGTTCTGTTTCTTTTTTTAGTCTAAATGTTAGGGGGTTAAGGAATAATGTTAAAAGGAGGGCGGTTTTTTGTTATTTAGAGGGTGTGGGGTTTGATTTCTGTTTTTTACAGGAGGTTCACCTGAGGGATGGTGGGGATGTGTGTAGATTTAAGAGGGAGTGGGATAAGGGGGAATCTTTTTGGGGCATAGGAGGGGTGCACTCAACAGGAGTAGGGATTTTGTGTGGGCATAGAGAGGTTAAAATAGAGAACACTTTTGTAATAATGCAGGGTAGAGTTTTGGGGATAGATGTTAAGTTTAGAGAAGCTAGATATAGGTTAATTGGGGTGTATGGGCCACAGGTGGCGGCAGACAGGAGGGAGATGGTGGACTGTCTGGCGCCCCTGTGTGTTACAAACAGGCACTTGGTGATAGGAGGAGACTTTAATATAGATTTAGGGGTAGGCGGTGATAGCAGTGCAGGTGCCATCTCTGGGCTAATGGCTTGCCATGGTCTGGTTGATGGTGGCCTGCACACTAATCCGGCAATGGTCGGTCCTACATGGCGCAACTCCAGGGGGGTTGCGCGGAGGCTCGACTACATTTTTGTATCCAGGTCTTTGGGTCAGTTGTCTGGGCGGCTGTTGCCTGTTTTCTTCACGGATCACGACGGGGTGTTCCTGCAGGTGGGGTCGCCAGTCTGCCTCTTCGGTAGGGGGTACTGGAAGTTAGATCGGGATATACTGGAGGAGCAGGCTTTCGTTGACGTATTTTTTTGTTTCTTTCGGAGGCTTGACGGCCTCCGGTCCATGTGCGAGGGGTGTTAGAGTGGTGGGATTTAGTTAAGGGAGGATTAGGGCTTTTATAATAGGATATTGTAGAAGGAAAAAAAAGGGAGGAAAGGAGGGAGGTGGATCGTATCCAAAGGTTAATTGAACTCGAGTACGAGGCAGGCAACCTCGGCGGGTCGATTGACTGGGAGAGATTCGCAGCCCTAATGGCGCAGCTCAGGGAGCTGCAGGAGCAGAAGGCTCGAGCTTTCCTGGAGCGTGCGCATAGTGGCTTTCTAGAACATAATGAGACTTGTTCCGCTATGTTCTTTAAGTCGGTTAGGGCCAGGCAGAGTAGGAAGGTAATGCATGGAGTTAGGGAAGAAAATGGTAGTATAGTAAGTAAACCAGAGGAAATGGTCAGGGTGACAACTGATCATTTCCAAGGTTTATTTAAGGAAAGGGAAATAGATGTAGAGCAGGGAAACGTGTTTTTAGAACACTTGTCCCGACGGTTGCCAGAGGACATTAGAGACGTGATGGAGGCCCAGATCTCACTAGAAGAGGTTGAGAGTGCTCTTAGGAGGATGGGAAAAGGGAAGGTGCCTGGGATGGATGGGCTGCCGGCTGAGTTTTACCTCAAGTTTTGGGGTATACTTGGACCAGTGGTTCTCGAAGTCTTGAAGGCCATCCTTGAGACGGGGTCCCGGGGGATCAATGGCTGTTGGTGTGCTGTCACTTCTTTATAAGAAGGGGGAAGCAACTGACCTTGGCAACTGGCGGCCATTGACCATGCTGTGCGTAGTTACAAGATTCTTGCAAAGGTTTTACAAGATTCTTGCAAGGATCAGGTTTTATAAGATGGAACCTACAGTTGATCAGGGATTCCACAAGATAGAGGGCTGCCTTTAAGTAGCAGCCTAGATCAGGCGAAAGCTTTTGATCGCGTGAATAGATCTTTTCTATTCAGGGTGTTAGGATTAGGATTTGGGGAGAAGTTTATAGGATGGATCCGTAGTCGGAGAGGGTCAGTTAAAATAGTCACTTAGGTGACATTTTTGACCTCTCGTCTGGGGTCAGGCAGGGATGCCCACTCTCGGCTCTCCTCTTCGTTCTGTACATGGAGCCTCTGGGGGCTGCCATTAGGGCAGACACAGGGGTGGAAGGCTTGTTGATCCCTGGAAGTGGTGGGCTGCGTGTTAAGATGACGCAGTACGCCGACGACACTTCCTTGCTGTTGTGCAAGGACTCGTGCCTGACAAGGTCCCTTGCCATCTTTGGGGATTTCACCCAGCGTCGGGAGCAGTTCTGAACCATGCAAAGTCTTCCGTCAAGTTTTTTGGAAGATGGCGCGGTAGAACGGATGTGCCTGGGGGTTATCTCTCTGTGAAGGGGCCCTGAGGATTCTCGGGGTTCATTTTGAGACCTCCGGCTCAGCGACGCTAAACTGGAACATGCTTATCGCAGTGGTACAGAGGAAGCTAGCAATGTGGAAGGCTAGGTATTTGTCTTTTATGGGCAAAGTCCTGGTCCTAAAGGTGGATGTGTTGCCGTCTCCTTTGTATTTGGCATACATCTACCCATTGCCGGCTTGTCTGAGGAGGCCTCTAGTGAGGCTTGTGTTTCAGTTTATGTGGAGTGGCAGGTGCGAGTGGGTCGCCAGGGCACGCATGATCTGTCCCATCGGGGAGGGAGGTAGGGGGTACCACATTTCCCCCTCAAGCTGGACACCATTTTTGTTTCTTTCTTGTTAGCGGAGCTTGCTCAGCCAGTGATACACCCGTCCGGTTACCTCCTGCGGGTGTTCTTCTCGTATCAGGCGAGAAGTGTAATGGTGTGGTCTAACACGGGTCCTCGGGCGAAACAGCTGCCGTGGCACTTTGGTCATGCGGCCAATTGGCTGCGTGCGCACCCCGAGGTTGAAGTTGCCCGTGTAGGTTTAGACCACAGGCACCTGTACGAGGAGGTCAGGCAGGCAGGGAGTCCTGCGCCCGTAGCGGGCATCTCGTCAGTGGTCTGGGAGGGAGTGCAGGCGCGGGGCCTGGACAACAGGCTCAAGGACCTGAATTGGTTGAGCCTTCATAAGCGTTTGCCGGTACTTTCCATCTTGTACCGGTATAGTTTGGTGCGATCCCCCACCTGTCCAAGATCTGCTTGTGGCAGGGAGGAGACTGTGCGCCATGCCTTCTGGGACTGTGCCTTTGCCGGACTAGTATGGGCTAGGGCACGGGTGATGCTAGGTGTGGTTAGGAGTGATTTTGTTTTGACATGGGCTAGGCTAGAGAGAGGCGTAGGGAGAGCAAAGGGAACGGATAGGGACAGGTTTCTGCTCTGGCTTCTCATGAGTCTCTTTAAAAAGGGACTGTGGGAAGCCAGGAAGAATTTAGTCAAGACAGGGAGAGATTGGGGGGTGGAAGGGATAGTGAGAAGGGTGGAAGGTGATTTGAGGGGAGGATGAAGAGGGAGGAGAGGAAGTGGGGAAGCATGCGGCACGGGAGAGGTGGAAAGGGGTTTAGGGCTGGGAGTGTTAGAGTGAGTTTGGTAAGGGGATAGATTAGGGAAGGGGAGATAGGGAAAGGGTTAGGTATTGGTTAGGTATGACGGGGAGGGACGATGCTCCCCTGAGGTTTGTTTTTGTTTGATGTTTTTGTAAATAGAATTTTATTAAGAATGAATGAGAATTATGATTTTGTAATAGTATGAATGGTATTGATTGTAATAAATTATTTTAACTACCTTTTTGGTTTGCTTACAGTCTTTAAGTTTGGTGTGGGTTTTTCTTTTGTTTGCCTATTCTTGGGCAGATTTAGTGGGTCTCATGGTGGGTGACTTTTATGCCCCAGTTGTTGTTACTAGTCAACTTTCAGTGGACACTGTGAAAGCAAGATTATGTTATAATACTTTATTACATTCATGATGATCCATGGCATGGAGCCTGTAGTGATGAGCCATGGCCCGTGGCCTGCAGTGACGATCCATGGAAAGGATCCTCCAGCGGGGTCCTCAGTCCGGAGCTTACAGGGGGTTCCTAGCCTGGAGTCCCCGACGACGATCTACGGTCCGGAGGCCCCAGCGACGATACCTGCACCAGATGCGCCACCGAAGTGGGGGAGCCTCAAGTGGAGTGGGGTCTGCATCCCGCACCGGAGCCTCCACCGAGAGTAGATGCCTAACCGGACCCTCTCCTATAGGTTTAGTTACTGTTGCCTGACAGAAATGTGCATTTTCATTTTGTTTGAGTGTTTTTTAAATTAAAATCATGAACACTTTCCACGCTGCGCCTTGATCTACTCTTTCTACCTCCAACGAGAGCCGTTACACTCACAGAGATCTATACTTCCTCACAGAGATCTATAGTTCCTCACAGAGATCTATAGTTCCTCACAGAGATCTATAGTTCCTCACAGAGATCTATAGTTCCTCATATAAAAATATGCTTAATCAGATGATTGACATGTGGACAATAAGCTTTGATATGACGTTATCTTCGAGTTCCGTTCCTTCACTGCCATCATAGCTATCACAGGGTGGTGTTGAGGGGGATGATATTTTAGAAAGCAGCCGAAGGTCTATATTTCCTGGGAGGCTCTTTTGCCGAGGTCTCTGGGAGGTTAGAGAACCGTTGAATTCCGGTCATTGTCCGGGAAACAAACGCATATTTTTGGGGGGTTCCGCTTGGAGTATGTTTGGAGAGCTGCTTTGTAGCGTCCTTGAAAAAGCAAATGGAATGGTTGCAGTGAGTACCTGAATTTCTTACGTTTTATATGGATTCTGTGAATATATGAAAATATGATGAATTGTATGTGTCTATAATAGATTACTAGAGATTTGATAAAGTAATACTGGGAATATAATTAGAAACATTTTAAACAACCCATATGTGGACGAACGTAGGTTTTGAGTTGTTATCTTTAATGGATAATTTGATAAAGATAAGGTTTAAGCATTATTAAACAGTCTACAGAGTCTGGGCAGTTGGAGTGTGTCCACTTTAGGTTAACTTACCCTAACGATGTAGCTTATTGGATTTTCTCCGTCCGGGTACTACATTTGAAATAAAACTGCCCTTAAGGCCTGTGTGGGTCTTCCCAGTATGAGAGGAGTTGCTAGATTTATTGAATAAACCTTTTTCCATAAAGTTAGAGTGAACCAAGGTGTCTCACTAGCTGTTGATGTTGAAGAAGCATCCTGTACACTAGATGATACGTCACAGTGGCAGAATCACCTGAAAGACGCACATCTCCATCTGCTGACTGGAGTTGGTATCGCAGTTGAGAAAATACTTTCAGACAAAAAGCTAAAAAGCGACTGCCCCTAAAAACCAACGACTCCCTTTGAAAAAGGGCGATGTGGCATCAGAAACATTTATCATTGTGTAAAAATGTACTTCAAAGTGTAGCTAAATATAATATCTTTGGTCATTTCCCCTCAGCACGTGACGTCCAAGGACTTCGAATTATGGGGCGATATCAGGCCTGTCTGTTGTGGCCGCTATTTCACCCCATAATAGTCATCCCAAATTGGGCTGTGTATAACTACGTAAATGTCTCTCGGACAAGGTGACTTTCATCAATATACACTCTAAAAGGTAAAGGTTCCTGGAGTATCCTTTAGGGGTTCTTCAAATTGAAACTGTGGGGGAACCCCTAAAAGTTATTTGAAGAACCTTTTGTGGGAACCCCTAAAAGTTATTTGAAAAACCCCTTATCATGGTTCCTCTTAGAACCTTTTGGGGTTCATTTTTTTAAACTCCCTGTCCACCCTCGCTCCATAATAAAAACATATTTTAATAATAATAATAATAACAATATTGACAATATTCATTTAAATTATTTATTGTTTATTTAGTGGCACCACAAATGTGAATTCATATTTACAAAACAATTTACCAAACAAAACATATTACAAATTTGCAACATTTCTGCAGACATGTCAGACCATAATAAATAATAAATTTACTTTGTATAGTGCTTTTCATGACATGTTAGAAAGTGTGCCATCTTTATGACCGGCCCTGGTAACTTCACCCCAACTTCTCTTATCCCCAGAACACAGTAACTTAACAACATAATTGTTTTTCTGACATTTTTTGGAAATTCAAGGGAAAATAAAAAAATACAGCCATAGCAGTGCCCCAAGTCCCATGGGGACGTCCTCGAGGGTGTGGATGTTCTCCCCATCAAAGGCCAGCGGGATTTCACTCTCCTGGTGAAATGGATTTCCAACGATGTGCAGTAAAGTAGTGAAGAGCCCTGAAATCTGTGTCAACAAAAGTAAGAAAAGATTAATACACATACAATTAAAAAATAACATAAATGTTAAGCTGTAGTTTTATATAAGCATGAACACCAATGTTTATGAAGAAGCAGATTATTTGTGCATAGGCAGACTTTGTCACAGACATAAAGGCCACTTGGGTCCTCATTAAAGAGGATGGGCAAGAGCAGGATCGCTGCTGTGGTCTCCAGTCCTAGTAAAGTAAAGCAATGATCTTAATACACTTGCTAATTTTATTACAAAATACATTCGAGAAAGGGAAGGAATAAGTGCAAATACTTCTTCTGTAATGTCCTTCAGGGACTGTCAAAATAGCAGGATGATGTCCTCCCCATGCCTTGCCTCTCTACCTCTGATAGTCCTTGAATTATCTTTTTGTCTATATCCATTCCATGGACTTGATTCATTTCTGAGAAGATAATTTGAACACATTTGTATGCTAATAGATTTCAGTTTGTATTGACTGCTATGTAGGTTAAATGTACACTTCAAATGCAGCTGTCCTACCACATATCTGTACCTTCTTCTTGATCCCAATTGCATTGTGTCCATGTTCTGTCCTATAAGAATTTCAAAGGAAGAGAAAATGTGTCAAATAATAGTCTTACAAGCATCATCACATTATATACAGTGGGGCAAAAAGTATTTAGTAAGCCACCAATTGTGCAAGTTCTCCCACTTAAAAATATGAGAGGCCTGTAATTTTCATCATAGCTACACTTCAACTATGACAGACAAAATGAGAAAAAAAATCCAGAAAATCACATTGCAGGATTTTTAATGAATTTATTTGCAAATTATGGTGGAAAATAAGTATTTGGTCACCTAGAAAGCAAGCAAGATTGAAAACCTAAACATAAAATGTACGACATACACAAACATCTGCCACAATAATCATATTACTTAAACAAGCACCTTATAAACTGCACAAGCACCAAAAACGCTGTTGTTTTGACAAGTAGCAATAAATCACTGATATCAATCAGGGGGGAAATCAGGTTGTTCGTGATGTTGAAATCAACACAACTAAAAAAAACACATGGAAATGGGAGATGTCTTTAACCTCACTGGTTAGAGGACAACCTGCAGAAGACAGTCAGCTACATTTTGGAGTGATGCATTTAAATATAGGGGTCGCTGAACAAAGGAACAACACTTATGTCATCGATATCATGTTGAAATCAATTGTGCCGAGAGGAGGGAGATGAGGTTGCACGTCCTGCTAAAACTAACAGATCAAAAACCACACGGAATCTGGGAATAATGTGTACATCACTGGTTAGAGGACAATTTGTAGAAAACAGCCAGCTACATTTTGAAGTGTTGTATTTTCATTCAAGTGGGTCACCAACATGATAAGCTCACAGCTCTTTTTGTGTTAGTCACTTTTTGTTCAATCGCATAAATATTACTCTTTCAATTCAGAGTCTGGATTTTTCCCAAGGCTAATATCTAGATCACGCTGAAATCAATTGAATGAGGCAAATGTTTAGGGTTCTACATTATGAAATTCCTTAAAATACTCCTACTACAATGTTAAAATTCGACTGGCATTCAGAAAATGATTTCCTGGATCAGCTGATGATAGTTGAACATGTGACTAACAAAACAGCTACTGTATTAAGAATGATGTGAAATTATTGAAGAACCGCGTTAATGACAGAATCCATTTGGGTGTTGTCAATAAAGTTAAGGTGACTCTCATATCGTAAAGTTACGATATTTATTATTATAATATATATATTTTTTAACCTTTATTTAACCAGGTAGAGATAGATGTGCAGATGATGTGCAAGTAGAAAGGCTAGTTGAGAACAAGTTCTCATTTACAACTGCGACCTGGCCAAGATAAAGCAGTGCGACAAAAACAACACCACCGAGTTACACGTGGGATAAAAAAACGTACAGTCAATAGCACAATAGAAAAATGTATATACAAGATCGGTTGAAGAGCATGGAAGGAGTGTTGTATGGCATTGAAGCTCGTTTGGAGGTTTGTTAACACAATATCCAAAGAAGGGCCAGATGTATACAGAATGGTGTCGGCTGCGTAGAGGTAGATCAAGGAATCACCCGCAGCAAGAGCAACATTGTTGGTATATACAGAGAAAAGAGTCAGTCCGAGAATTGAACCCTGTGGTACCTCCATACAGACTGCCAGAGGTCCAGACACGGGCCCTCCGATTTGACACACTGAACTTTGTCTGAGAAGTAGTTGGTGAACCAGGCGAGTCAGTCATTTGAGAAACGAAGGCTGTTGAGTCTAACGATAAGAAAACGGTGATTGACAAAGTCGAAAGCCTTGGCAAGGTTGATATAAACGGCTGCACAGTACTGTCTTTTATCGATGGCTGTTATATCGTTTAGTACCTTGAGCGTGGCTGAGGTGACCCGTGACCAGCTCGGAAACCAAACTGGTTTGCACAGCGGAGAAGGTACGGTGGGATTCACAATGGTAAGTGATCTGTTTGTTAACTTGACTTTCGAAGACTTTAGAACGGCAGGGCAGGATGGATATACAGTGCCTTGCGAAAGTATTCGGCCCCCTTGCACTTTGCGACCTTTTGCCACATTTCAGGCTTCAAACATAAAGATATAAAACTGTATTTTTTGTGAAGAATCAACAACAAGTGGGACACAATCATGAAGTGGAACGACATTTATTGGATATTTCAAACATTTTTAATAAATCAAAAACTGAAAAATTGGGCGTGCAAAATTATTCAGCCCCCTTAATAACCTCTTGAGCCTACTTGAGACGCAGACGTCCCACCTAGAGCTCTGGAAATGCAAATGCGCTACGCTACACGCTAATAGTATTAGTTAAAACGCAAACGTTCATTAAAATACACATGCTTGGTATTGAAATAAAGCTACAGTCATTGTGAATCTAGCCACCGAGTCAGATTTTAAAATGCTTTTCGGCGAAAGCATGAGAAGCTATTATCTGATAGCATGCAACACCCCAAAAGACCCGTAGGGGATGTAAACAAAAGAATTAGCATAGTCGGCGCTACACAAACCGCACAATAAAATATAAAACATTAATTACCTTTGACCATCTTCTTTCTTGGCACACCTTGATGTCCCATAATCAATACTGGGTCTTTTTTTGGATTAAATCGGTCCATATATAGCCTAGATATCGATCTATGAAGACTGTGTGATAAACGGAAAAAAATAGCGTTTCATAACGTAACGTCATTTTTTAAAAGTTAAAAATTCGACGATAAACTTTCACAGAACACTTCGAAATACCTTTCTAATGCAACTTTAGGTATAACTACACGTTAATAAGCTATAAAAATCATCAGGAGGCGATGTAAATTCGATAGTTGGTCGTGTGGAAAAATGTCCGGAAAAACACAGAGACAATGCCTCAGGTTGGTGGTCGGAGGGAATCGGTTCCCTTTGGTCGGATCTACCAAGAATCAAATCAGAATCAAATGAGGAGACTCTATACATCCTGTGGAAGCTGTAGGTACTGCAAGCTCGGCCTCATTTAATACGGTTCACCTTTAACAATTCCTGGGAGTGGCGCATGGATATTTTTTTCCATCTCCAGTGATCAGATTTTCCTGCGCTTTTCGATGAAACAGACGTTCTGTTATAGTCACAGCCGTGATTTAAACAGTTTTGGAAACGTCTGAGTGTTTTCTATACACACATACTAATCATATGCATATACTATATTCCTGGCCTGAGTAGCAGGACGCCAAAATGTTGCGCGATTTTTAACAGAATTTCCGAAAAAGTAGGGGGGAGGCTTAACAGGTTTTAAGTTAATACTTTGTAGCGCCACCTTTTGCTGCGATTACAGCTGTAAGTCGCTTGGGGTATGTCTCTATCAGTTTTGCACATTGAGAGACTGAAATTTTTTCCCATTCCTCCTTGCAAAACAGCTCGAGCTCAGTGAGGTTGGATGGAGAGCATTTGTGAACAGCAGTTTTCAGTTCTTTCCACAGATTCTCGATTGGATTCAGGTCTGGACTTTGACTTGGCCATTCTAACACCTGGATATGTTTATTTTTGAACCATTCCATTGTAGATTTTGCTTTATGTTTTGGATCATTGTCTTGTTGGAAGACAAATCTCCATCTCAGTCTCAGGTCTTTTGCAGACTCCATCAGGTTTTCTTCCAGAATGGTCCTGTATTTGGCTCCATCCATCTTCCCATCAATTTTAACCATCTTCCCTGTCCCTGCTGAAGAAAAGCAGGCCCAAACCATGATGCTGCCACCACCATGTTTGACAGTGGGGATGGTGTGTTCAGGGTGATGAGCTGTGTTGCTTTTACGCCAAACATAACGTTTTGCAGTGTTGCCAAAAAGTTCAATTTTGGTTTCATCTGACCAGAGCACCTTCTTCCACATGTTTGGTGTGTCTCCCAGGTGGCTTGTGGCAAACTTTAAACAACACTTTTTATGGATATCTTTAAGAAATGGCTTTCTTATTGCCACTCTTCCATAAAGGCCAGATTTGTGCAATACACGACTGATTGTTGTCCTATGGACAGAGTCTCCCACCTCAGCTGTAGATCTCTGCAGTTCATCCAGAGTGATCATGGGCCTCTTGGCTGCATCTCTGATCAGTCTTCTCCTTGTATGAGCTGAAAGTTTAGAGGGACGGCCAGGTCTTGGTAGATTTGCAGTGGTCTGATACTCCTTCCATTTCAATATTATCGCTTGCACAGTGCTCCTTGGGATGTTTAAAGCTTGGGAAATCTTTTTGTATCCAAATCCGGCTTTAAACTTCTTCACAACAGTATCTCGGACCTGCCTGGTGTGTTCCTTGTTCTTCATGATGCTCTCTGCGCTTTTAACGGACCTCTGAGACTATCACAGTGCAGGTGCATTTATACGGAGACTTGATTACACACAGGTGGATTGTATTTATCATCATTAGTCATTTAGGTCAACATTGGATCATTTAGAGATCCTCACTGAACTTCTGGAGAGAGTTTGCTGCACTGAAAGTAAAGGGGCTGAATAATTTTGCACGCCCAATTTTTCAGTTTTTGATTTGTTAAAAAGGTTTGAAATATCCAATAAATGTTGTTCCACTTCATGATTGTGTCCCACTTGTTGTTGATTCTTCACAAAAAAATACAGTTTTATATCTTTATGTTTGAAGCCTGAAATGTGGCAAAAGGTCGCAAAGTTCAAGGGGGCCGAATACTTTCGCAAGGCACTTTATACGTCTAACAGTTTGGGTCTAGAGTGTAACCCCCTTTGAAGAGGGGGATGGCCACGGAAGCGTTCCAATCTTTAGGAATCTTGGACAATACGAAAGAGAGGTTGAACATACTGGTAATAGGGGTTGCCACAATGGCGGCGGATAATTTTAGGAAGAGAGGGTCCAGATTGTCTAGCCACCCTGATTTGTAAAGGTCCAGGTTTTGCAACTCTTTCAGAACTTCAGCTATCTGGTTTTTGGTGAAGGAGAAGCTAGGGAGGCTTGGGGAAGTATCTGCGGGGGTGGGGAGCTGTTAGTGCAGTACGCCACAGGATGTTTTTGTGCTGGTCGAGGGCAGTCAGTTCTGGAGTGAACCAAGCTATATCTGTTCTTAGTTCTACATTTTTTTAAAGGGGCATGCTCATTTAAGGTGGTGAGTCAATTACAATTAAAGAACAACTAGGCATCCCCTACAGACGGGATGAGGTCAATATCCTTCCAGGATATCCGGGCCAGGTCGATAAGAAAGGCCTGCATGCAGAAGTGTTTTAAGGAGTGTTTGACAGTGATGAGGGGTGGTCGTTTGACCGCGGACCCATAACGGATGCAGGCAACGAGGCAGTGATCGCTGAGATCCTAATTGAAAACAGCAGAGGTGCATTTGGAGGGCAAGTTGGTCAGGATATCTATGAGTGTGCCCATGTTTACAGATTTAGGGTTGTACTTGGTGGGTTCCTTGATAATTTGTGTGAGATTGAGGGCATCTAGCTTGGATTGTAAGAAGGACGGGGTGTTAAGCATATCCCAGTTTAGGTCACCTAACAGAACTAACTCTGAAGATAGATGGGGGCAATCAATTCACATATGGTGTCCAGGGCATAGCTGGGAGCTGAGGGGGTCTGAAACAGGCGGCAACAGTGAGAGACTTATTTCTGGTGAGATTAATTTTTTAATTAGAAGCTCAAACTTTTTGGGCATGGACCTGGAAAGTATGATAGAACTTTGCAGGCGAGATTGCAACTCCTCCCCTTTGGGAGTTCTGTCTTGATGGAAAATGTTGTAGATGGGGATGGAAATATCAGAATTTTGGTGGCCTTCCAAAGCCAGGATTCAGACACGGGAAGGACATCAAGGTTGGTGGAGAGTGCTAAAGCAGTGAGTAAAACAAACTTAGGGAGGAGGCTTCTGATGTTAACATGCATGAAACCAAGGCTTTTAGGGTTACAGAAGTCAACAAATGAGAGCGCTGGGGACACACAGGGCCTGGGTTAACCTCTACATCAACCGAGGAACAGAGGAGTAGGATGAGGGTACGGCTAAAGGCTATCAGAACTGGTCGTCTAGTGCGTTGGGAACAGAGAATAAAAGGAGCAGATATCTGGGCGTGGTCGGATAGATTCAAGGCATGATGTACAGACAGGGGTATGGTAGGGTGTGAGTACAGTGGAGGTAAACCGAGGCATTGAGTGACGATAAGAGAGGTTACATCTCTGGAGGCACCAGTTATGCTAGGTGTGGTCACTGCAAGTGTGGGAGGTGTGACAAAAGAGTTCTCTGAGGCATGTTGATTAGGACTAGGGGCTCCGCAGTAAAATAAACAATTATAACTACCCTAAACAACAGTATAAAAGCTATATTGATATTAGAGAGAAATAAAGCAGTCACAGGTGTTGATTGGGAGAGCTAGCTAAGACAACAACAACCAGTAAAATGGTGATGAACGGTGTCATGACGTTGGCTGACCAATTGAGCATATGTGGGAGCAAGCTGTACATATAGGGACAAACAAGAGGAAGATACCAGAATGGCAAATGCCCTCTAAGTGTAAAATGCATAGTCTATTGTATAGGACAGGAAACCAAAGTAAGGCCATGAGAGCACAGGACAGCTGGACATACCGAGGTCAGAGGGACACACAAAGGAGGGGGACCAACGGATGGACTATAGACATAGGGCATATATTTTTAGGACATGAAGAGAAGAGACACATAGTCTACTAGTCCTAATAAGGACAAGCTAAACATAAGGGGCCCATAGGATAAGATGGGCATGTATTATTTTGGGGCATGAAGAGGTCCTGTCACCATTATAACTTGACTGAAAGCAGATATGGCGTTATTGGACGTGAACAAGCAGGAAGCACAGATTGAAAGATAATGGTGGCAGATGGACTGAGGGAAGTAACTTCATTTGCATGTGGGATGGACTCATATGTTGTATGTGTATAAATCAGAGCGAGTGCTCTGGAAAAGGGTGTGTTCCGCGGACCATCTAGGCTTCTGATATGTTTGTATTAAAAGCCTATATTGAATTCACAAGTTCTTGTAAGTGTTATATTTTGTAACGATCCTCCACAACATAACTTGGTGAGCTTGCCAGGAGGGACAGGGACTACGGAGTGACATTCCGGGCTGGTGATAGTTTCTTTGGACAATCTTGCAAACAAATGTGGCCACACAACTATAAAAAGGTAAGCTTGTTCTTACGTAGTTGAAATGTCCGTATAGATTGCTTCAGAGATCCTGTCTCAGCGAGAAGGGCGTCACGTAGGTCTCTCTTTAAAATGTCCTAAAAACCCAGTAAATGTTGAAGAACTTTTGAATTCAATGAATTGCATGCATGTGTGATTTTGGGGGTTGTTAAAAATAAATAAATAAACATATATATGTGCAGGTGTAAGGACTAAGTGAGTAGGGGCTGTGAACCTTGCTGGTGTCGGGCATTTAGCGGAGGGGGCTTGCACCCGTTCTGGTCGGACCGTTCGAACGGACCCACGTGTCTGGTTTGATTGGGAGGAGTCGGTCGGTCTGATTCTACTTGACCAGGCTCGACTGTCTCAGGATCTGTTTTGGGATGTGCGTAAACACAGCCCAATCAACCTGAGCGGGCAACCTGTGTTGGGTGTGTGTGATTCGGACTGCCCCTCTCACCGAGCCATTCATTTGGGGACCTTGTGTGGTTTGACTAGGTGCGGTTGTTTGTGCTCTCTGGCTGAGCTGCCTGGCCTGGTGTGGGGCAGCTGCTGCCTGCTCATAGGGTCATAAACGTATAAAGAAAATAAGTAGAAAAATCCACGAATACCGCCCTTTAAGAAAAAGATTAGAAAGGGGTCTGCTTGGGTGGTGTATTCACGGTTACCGCCTCTAAGAAGAAAGAGGGACTGCTCAGGTGAATAGATAGGGAGCGGAACTCTGACCCGATTTGGCTGGGTTCAACTGCTAAATAAATCCTGCGGATAAAACGCTCCATCTGGCTAAACGGGGTCTGTAAATCGGTAGGTCACGCCACAATATTGCTCTAATTAAAAATCCTGTAATACCGCTTCAATAAAGTTAGTAGAAGGACTGAATGGACAGGTTACTTATGAATACAGCTCTAAAAGAATGGAGATCTGCATAAATAGGTAGTTAGAAAGCCCACGATACCGCCCTTTAAAAAGGAAAAATTGGGTGGGATATTCACGACAGGAGGGTCTGTTCGGGTGAATATATAGGAAGCGGAAGAACTCTGACCCGAGTTTGCTGGGTTCAACTGCAAAATAAATCCTATAGGATAATACCGGCTTATGTAGAGGAAGTAAATTAAGTTAGGAGGTAAAACTATAGGTCGTTTTAGGTAAAACGAAGGGGATGCGGGAAAAAAAAGATAATACCGGCTTATATCGAGGAAGTGAATTAAGTCAGTAGGTAAGAAACTATAGTTCGCTTTTAGGTCAAACGAAGGGTGTGTGTGAACAAATGTGAATAAAGAAACTGAATTAATGGAAATAAAACGCATGAATGCGAATTCTCTGTGGTGAAAGGAAGAAGAACAGGTTGTGTGTGTGTCGTGCCAGAGGAGGTCCAGAGGAGGGACAGCGGAGTCTTTCTGTGACAGTAATAAATTAAGGGGAGTCACTCTTAACTATCGCTAGACAAAGGGAACGAAATCGATAAACATTGAGCAAAAGGTAAAAATAAGGATAAAACCATTGCGTGATAATGTGTTAAACGACCATTGTAAAAAAATACAATAGGTGTTAAAAGAGGTATTAAACAAGGCACGGATAGTATATAACGGATGTGAAGTAGGAAGAAAGAATTTTAAAATATCACGAGCCCTGTAAACGAAATAGGAGGAAAACAGCAGGCGACTCTGGCACTCTGTAGCAACAGCGGCTGCAATTTAAACATAGCCTGAAGGAAAGGAGAGACTTTGTTTCACTAAAACCCATTAATCAGGAATTAAACAGTAAAATAGGCTAAGAGAGAATATAGCAAGCGGATAAATAAAGAGATAAGAAAGTGTAGACATTATAAAGTAGGCTTTGATAGGAGAAATTAAGTGAGGTGACTAATAAATTATTATTTGGGAAAGTAGGGTAGCTCTACCTTGGAAAATAGTAAATAAAAGGTGTATAATGCGATGGGAGTGTTTAGGAAAAATAAATAGTAGCATGGCAACAAACGGACTGTTTCTCCCAAGCACACAGAGATAGCGGAATTTAATAAAGCCATGGAGTCGCTGAAAGAAGCGCATGAATTCTATCAAATTCGGCTTGAATATGAAAGAGCAAACTGGATAATGGAGGACAACATTACCCGGTAAACAGGATAAATAAAATAAACGATTCAGGGAGGCAATTAGGAATTGGAACAATCACATAAAACCATAATAAGAAGCTCAATTTACCAGCGTTCTGATGTCAACATTCTATCATCAGCAAAACAAAAAAAACATTACGATGGGGGACAGATATGATTCTGCTTGCCCTCGCAGACGTGCGAGTGGTTAGCAGAGCTATAGAAAATATCTAAGCGTAAGAAGTGGTAGATGAGGAGCTAACAAGTATGGGGGAAATGAGTGTAAGGTGACACTGGAACTTAGTGCGGTAGCAGAGAATGCCGCTATACAGGAGTTTGCATCCTTTTCAAAAGAGCAACACTAATCGTTTTGAGGTTATTAAGAATGGAATTTTCACCAAGTGTCTCTATAGTCTCTGATCAATCAATAAGTGGTTCAAAGAGATTCAAAGAGATTACAGTATATATGTATATGATGAATTACGTACTAGATCACGTTTTACCTAACTTCTACCTAACTTCTAGTAAGGTACCGATGGGATTTACAAATAGTCCCACTTGGAATCATTTACCATTGAAACAATATTTTCAGTGGTGATAAAATACGTGGAGAATTTGTTATTAGTGTCAAAAGATGGAAAATAAACGTATATGAGAAATCACCAACTTGGTAAAATTAGTTAGAAGAAAAGCAAAATGTAACATATTGGTGTTATCAATATCTGAGGGCAAGATCCAGATAACCTGGGATCAGGAAGAAACTATGCGTTCTGTGCATGGCTAAAACTTTTATCACATTTTCAGGAAAAGTAAGGGGATTTTAATTTTGTTAGACATTCTATACCGTCATTCTCTGAAACTGCTAAGACGCTTATAGAATAAAATCAACATATATGTAATGCTATTGGCTTGCTGATTTAAAAGGTAACATTGTGAATGTTAACGAAATGTACATTTCTTTCCAGAAAAAAGGGGTTTCATTTTCTCTGGTCAAAATGTCATTGGAGACTGCGGTACTGAGGAAAGCAGTTAGAGATATTCGGCCACTTTAAAAGTGTTAGTATCTGGATAAGGCTACAACTGGAGTTCCGGATAAGTGAGGCCAGTTCCTGTGTGTTCTTGACCTATGGTACACTAGTAGGTATACACCTTATACCGTGAATGAATATGCAATAGTGGATTTATTTTGGAAGGGTTTTTTTCAATTCAGTTTCAAATTGGGTATGCAGAAGGATGGAAATGTTTTTGAAAATATATTTAAGTTGTTTCTAAAGAAAAGGGAGTGGAAACATTTTTAATGGTGTCAAATGCCCTGAATCCTAAGAATTTCCCGTGAAGACTGATCAACTTCACTAGAAATTGTTGGAACATGTGGGATTTAATTATAAAATGATTGAGAAACACCAGTCTCTATTCAAAGTGTACAATCACTTTGAAATTATATTATTTCCTTGGGAAAATGATGAAGAGTTGTAATCTTAAATGAACTAGTTACTCAAATAGGTTTTTATTTTTATTTAACATGGGTTCATAGGAGAAATGATCAGTTCCCTGGGGTTACGGGCTTTGGGTAAATACAAATGTGCTTTGTTCATTCTGCATATAAAAGGGAAATATATGTTACAAGGGATAACAGTTACTCCAAATGGTATATTGGAGTGGGGGTCTCTGCGAGGGTTAAATGAATAACTACATAATCTGTAACTCGTCTGAAAGATCGCCAGTAGAATAAGGGAGTTATCATGGAAGGTGACGTCAGAATACTTTAATGCATGGGAGAGATTATCACCACAATAAGTGTGTGTGAAGTTCAAACCCACCCTACTTGCTGAATAGTGAGGGACAACTGTGTCTGATGACCTGTGAACTGTATCTAAAATAGACATGCTGGAATGATATGTGCTGGGAGAAGAAAGACTAAAGGGTATTGGGGTAATGACCTTTTATTACCAGGCCATTCATGACAGAAAAACAGAGACAAAAGGGTGTATTGGAAAATAGATATTACTGGTACTAAAAGTTTTTAGTATAATGTTAATTATTAAAGGGATGATGTGTATTGAATTGAGAAGGTCAAATTTGAGTTAAAGTAAGCACTAAGGACCATTATCCTGAATATTGGGTTGGACAATTTATAAACAACATTTAGTTATGATTTGGATATAGAACTGTTTAAATTTTCTAGGCCTAGGAAGCTCTGGAAACTAATCCTGAGACAGGGTGATTGACAGAATTGACAGAATATTAGATTAAAGGTTTTTGTTTCTTTTGTTATACAATGTCATTGTAATTGGAATGATATAAGTAATTGAATAAAAGGTATAGTCTGTTGTGTGATAACACCCAAGGATGAAGAAGAAAGAGACCAACATAACATGGGCATAGAACGAAACGGATGGACGTTTTCCCAGAGTTTAATTACATTACAAATAGTGGTAATTTATTGCAAATATGCAGTTATTATAATTTACTTTTCAATTTTTTCTAGTTTGGTCAATTTATTTTTGTTTTGAGGAAAATAAGTGTGTATATTGTTCCTGAGGAGGGACTGATATAAATTGACTAAAAATGATTTGAGAATGTTTAAATATGTATCAAACTATGGAAGGAAATTAGGAGTAGTGACTTATGTATTATGGGTTAGAAAAACTGTAACTACATTGGGGGCTCATACATGAAGGTTATGGTAGCGGAGGGGTGTTATTTCTAGAAACAATGTATATTAATAGACGAGATAACTCACAGAAAAGGAAGGACAGTTGGTCTTGTAAAAATATAGGGATATAAAATATAGGGACAATTCTAAAGTAAATAGAACAATACACATACCTAGATTATGGTAAAATAAATAAGTGGTGGCATTTTGAACACTAGAGCAAAAGTTTAAGAAACTTAGGACTTAGTTTTGTGAGGATTGGATATTCTTCCAACTGGAAGACACTTGACTGATTACATGTTATTCTTACAGCAGTTGCTGTAGGGACCATAATTTGGCTATCATTATGAATATTTTTGTGGCAGGAGGCAAGGTATTTGAGACAGAATGTTTACATAGGGCTGTTATTTAAAAATTAAGATTTAGTGATCTTGCTATAAGAAGAAAGTCTGTTGTCAGGAAATAACCCATGTGTTAGTGTGTATATCCTCAGGAAAAAAAAAACAGCACATAAGAGGCCAGATGGAAGGGCATGGGCTGAATTCTGGAGACTGAGTGTACATCAAGATACACCAGGCTGGGGGTATACTTCTTACAGCACCTGCAGTGGTAAAGATCGTCATGTCTCTCTTTGGTGGGTGCATAAGTCTCACAAGAAGTAAGGTCCAGCTGAATAATGGGTGAACTTGAAAACACCATGACAGAGGACGTGGAACCAGAGAAAGAGAGAAAGACTAGATTCCACTGTAGACATACTGGATTGAGTTTGGGGGTTACTTGTTTTATTTGTTAATGCATCATGTGAAAAAGGATAGATGTTAGGTAGTTGTACTCTAAACAACATGTTGAAGGCTTGATGTGAAAGCAGATACAGTGTTGAATTACTTCAAGAAGAAATGATGTTGATTAAGGTTATGCACATGCTTATTAGTTGAAATAGAGCAGATGGGGAACTAAGTAAAAAATGACATGATTTGGGAACACCTCTCAGAACCTGGGGCCGAAAGGGGAAGACTGGGTGGAAGCATGAGGAAGCTTTTCAGGGCTTTCATTTTTGTGGAGTCCAGCAGAAAAGTATCCTGGAGGCATAGAGTCAGGTGAAGAGAGAGTGGGAATTGTCATGGTCTCAGATTTCAGTATTCATGAATATATTCATGCATAACACATAACATTGTCAATACTGTTATGTTCTGTCCTTTGCTTTCCAAGTCTTATGTTTAGGAAACCAGATGGAGAAGGGTTCGCCAGCTTCAGCTGGAATGTCAGTTTGTTGTGTGATGAGTGATGGAAGTAAGAGAATGTATGGTGTAATCATAGAACAAATGCCATAAGTCTCTAAGTCTAAATGCCTCACAGAAAGAAGGCAGAAACCTGAACCAGGACGAGAGGTTCCACGTCTGATGATCCAAGGGGACCAGAAGGACCTCTCCCAGTGATACCAGGAGATCTAGTCTATGTTCGAGTGTTCCGGAGGAAGTGGGATCAACCGAGGAGAGAAGGACCCTACGAGGAGGCCGCAGCAACAAACACGGCCGTCCAAGTGAAAGGAAGCAAGACGTGGTACCATGGTACCATCTGAATCACTGCACCTGAGTCCCAACAGAAAGAAGGACACAACCATATAGAGATGAGGACACAGAGGATGCTGATCCATCAGGCAGGAGCTCGGAAGGAGCAGGAACAGTGAAAGCAATCGAGACGCCAGGGAGGAGCCAAGAGAACAGCAGACCAAGTGAAAGCCAAAATATGACAGGTGCATTGCCTAATGCACCCAGAAGAAGACGAAGGAGAGACAACACTGGAGAGAGAACCTGCGAACAACCAGAATTTACTCCTGTGGGGCCAGAGAGTCCAGGGATGGGAGGGAGTAACATGCCTGATACTCTTGATGACATACCTGTTGTGGCAGACCTCTTTGACAGAAGCCCTCCACAGTGGGACCCCGAAGTACCACCTGCAAAATGGGAACATCTCTTCCCTGAAATTGATACCCTTCCAGATGGAAGTCCAGTCCGGCCTGAGGAGGGAGCCTCATGGGAAGAAAGAGGAGGAGAGGCCTCACAAGGAACAGAAGGAGAGACCCCACAAAGAGGAGGAAAAGTCCCGCAAGCTGAAGAAAATGGGGATTTCCCCACAATTGACTTTTCAGCTCTTGAATGGTCTCCTTAACAGACACTTGAAGTTAGAACCACAGAAGAACAATGACATTGACAAAACAGAAGTAAGAGTGAATGCTAGTATAGAAACAACAGACTCACGCACAATCAAGATGTAGGGTGGAAACAGGAAGAGAAGAGAGGAACCAGCCAAACAATCTAAAAAGACTGACAAGTTTAGAATCTCTGTTCCACCTCAACACATAACTGAAACAGGAGAACAGAAGACAATCTCAATCAAAAGGATCAAGCCTCTACTTGAGATTGCATTCTGTGGATGGACACATCATCAAATGAAGGGAGAAGTAATTTGGGACCCAAAAGGATGTGACCTGACGTTAACCAAAGTAGACGAGTGGGTGCTCACCATGAATCAGATTGAACCAGTTGAAGGTGAAGAATTAATAGTTGAAATAACAAGAACAACATTGACCGAAGGGAGTAGCACCTCAGTCATTAGAATTGGTCCTACGCCAATACCTAAACAGGAAGAGCCTGTGGTAGCTAGAACGACAACAACAGTGGAAGCTACTGTGAAGACCACAGTAGCTACCACTAAGATAACATCAACTGCCCTTACCAAGCAGTCCCATGTACCCACAAAGAAACCTAAAGCATCACCAGGAGGGTTCTTTACTGACATTTGGAACTTTTTGACAAACTCTAATGATATACCTCAAGACAAAAACATTGTAAAAGCGACATATATCTCAGAATCAGAACCACTCAAGGACACCACACAAGAAGAAGTAGTGAAGAACGAGTGGTACGAATTGCTTAAGTATACAGCAAACAAACATAGGATGGACAATTGTATTTTTGTGTAGCAGATCACCTTTGTCTGATCTTTTGATAGTACCTGAACTTTCATCATTTGAAGAATGTGTTAAATGTCAAATGTTCAATGTATTCAGAGAAAATACTACATTCCTTTGTGTAACATAGAATGCAGTTTGGCACTAGGTAACACTAAAGGCAGAAGTGAATTAAATAAAAATATGTTGGGAGAACATGAATGTGCAACATAAGAACTGAATTGAATGATCCTCATAATGATGGGTTTACTAAAAATAAAAGAAAGGGGAAAATTAATGTTTCTACAGCTATCGAGATAATGGGATGGATGTGGGAAACACTATAGTTAATTGAATAAACTATTTGGGTGATAGAAACTGCAGGAGTTAGTTAATTTGATAAAGTAATGATTGTAAAACACAAAGGTAAAATGTGGTAATATAACTCAAGTAACATTATATCTTGAATTGTTAAAGAATCAGGATTAAGGAATAGCTTATAGTTTCTGGATGTGTGGGCATACTACATGCTCATTGATTCTTCACAATATAATGATTGATTATAAGTGTTTTATTCTTTACAGACTAGATATTCAAATCAAATCAAATCAAATCAAATCAAATTTTATTTGTCACATACACATGGTTAGCAGATGTTAATGCGAGTGTAGCGAAATGCTTGTGCTTCTAGTTCCGACAATGCAGTAATAACGAGCAAGTAATCTAACTAACAATTCCAAAAAAAAAACTACTGTCTTATACACAGTGTAAGGGGATAAAGAATATGTACATAAGGATATATAAATGAGTGATGGTACAGAGCAGCATAGGCAAGATACAGTAGATGATATCGAGTACAGTATATACATATGAGATAAGTATGTAAACCAAGTGGCATAGTTAAAGTGGCTAGTGATACATGTATTACATAAGGATGCAGTCGATGATATAGAGTACAGTATCAACGTATGCATATGAGATGAACAATGTAGGGTAAGTAACATTATATAAGGTAGCATTGTTTAAAGTGGCTAGTGATATATTTACATAATTTCCCATCAATTCCCATGATTAAAGTGGCTGGAGTAGAGTCAGTGTCATTGACAGTGTGTTGGCAGTAGCCACTCAATGTTGGTGGTGGCTGTTTAACAGTCTGATGGCCTTGAGATAGAAGCTGTTTTTCAGTCTCTCGGTCCCAGCTTTGATGCACCTGTACTGACCTCGCCTTCTGGATGACAGCGGGGTGAACAGGCAGTGGCTCGGGTGGTTGATGTCCTTGATGATCTTTATGGCCTTCCTGTAGCATCGGGTTGTGTAGGTGTCCTGGAGGGCAGGTAGTTTGCCCCGGTGATGCGTTGTGCAGACCTCACTACCCTCTGGAGAGCCTTACGGTTGAGGGCGGTGCAGTTGCCATACCAGGCGGTGATACAGCCCGCCAGGATGCTCTCGATTGTGCATCTGTAGAAGTTTGTGAGTGCTTTTGGTGACAAGCCGAATTTCTTCAGCCTCCTGAGGTTGAAGAGGCGCTGCTGCGCCTTCCTCACGATGCTGTCTGTGTGAGTGGACCAATTCAGTTTGTCTGTGATGTGTATGCCGAGGAACTTAAAACTTGCTACCCTCTCCACTACTGTTCCATCGATGTGGATGGGGGTGTTCCCTCTGCTGTTTCCTGAAGTCCACAATCATCTCCTTAGTTTTGTTGACGTTGAGTGTGAGGTTATTTTCCTGACACCACACTCCGAGGGCCCTCACCTCCTCCCTGTAGGCCGTCTCGTCGTTGTTGGTAATCAAGCCTACCACTGTTGTGTCGTCCGCAAACTTGATGATTGAGTTGGAGGCGTGCATGGCCACGCAGTCGTGGGTGAACAGGGAGTACAGGAGGGGCTCAGAACGCACCCTTGTGGGGCCCCAGTGTTGAGGATCAGCGGGGAGGAGATGTTGTTGCCTACCCTCACCACCTGGGGGCGGCCCGTCAGGAAGTCCAGTACCCAGTTGCACAGGGCGGGGTCGAGACCCAGGGTCTCGAGCTTGATGACGAGCTTGGAGGGTACTATGGTGTTGAATGCCGAGCTGTAGTCGATGAACAGCATTCTCACATAGGTATTCCTCTTGTCCAGATGGGTTAGGGCAGTGTGCAGTGTGGTTGAGATTGCATCGTCTGTGGACCTATTTGGGCGGTAAGCAAATTGGAGTGGGTCAAGGGTGTCAGGTAGGGTGGAGGTGATATGGTCCTTGACTAGTCTCTCAAAGCACTTCATGATGACGGATGTGAGTGCTACGGGGCGGTAGTCGTTTAGCTCAGTTACCTTAGCTTTCTTGGGAACAGGAACAATGGTGGCCCTCTTGAAGCATGTGGGAACAGCAGACTGGTATAGGGATTGGTTGAATATGTCCGTAAACACACCGGCCAGCTGGTCTGCGCATGCTCTGAGGGCGCGGCTGGGGATGCCGTCTGGGCCTGCAGCCTTGCGAGGGTTAACACGTTTAAATGTCTTACTCACTTCGGCTGCAGTGAAGGAGAGACCGCATGATTCCGTTGCAGGCCGTGTCAGTGGCACTGTATTGTCCTCAAAGCGGGCAAAAAAGTTATTTAGTCTGCCTGGGAGCAAGACATCCTGGTCCGTGACTGGGCTGGGTTTCTTCCTGTAGTCCGTGATTGACTGTAGACCCTGCCACATACCTCTTGTGTCTGAGCCGTTGAATTGAGATTCTACTTTGTCTCTGTACTGGCGCTTAGCTTGTTTGATAGCCTTGCGGAGGGAATAGCTGCACTGTTTGTATTCAGCCATGTTACCAGACACCTTGCCCTGATTAAAAGCAGTGGTTCGTGCCTTCAGTTTCACACGAATGCTGCCATCAATCCACGGTTTCTGGTTAGGGAATGTTTTAATCGTTGCTATGGGAACGACATCTTCAACGCACGTTCTAATGAACTCGCACACCGTATCAGCGTATTCGTCAATGTTGTTGTCTGACGCAATACGAAACATCTCCCAGTCCACGTGATGGAAGCAGTCTTGGAGTGTGGAGTCAGCTTGGTCGGACCAGCGTTGGACAGACCTCAGCGTGGGAGCTTCTTGTTTTAGTTTCTGTCTGTAGGCAGGGATCAACAAAATGGAGTCGTGGTCAGCTTTTCCGAAAGGGGGCGGGGCAGGGCCTTATATGCGTCGCGGAAGTTAGAGTAACAATGATCCAGGGTCTTTCCACCCCTGGTTGCGCAATCAATATGCTGATAAAATTTAGGGAGTCTTGTTTTCAGATTAGCCTTGTTAAAATCCCCAGCTACAATGAATGCAGCCTCCGGATAAATCGTTTCCAGTTTGCAGAGAGTTAAATAAAGTTCGTTCAGAGCCATCGATGTGTCTGCTTGGGGGGATATATACGGCTGTGATTATAATCGAAGAGAATTCTCTTGGTAGATAATGCGGTCTACATTTGATTGTGAGGAATTCTAAATCAGGTGAACAGAAGGATTTGAGTTCCTGTATGTTTCCTTCATCACACCATGTCACGTTGGCCATAAGACATACGCCCCCGCCCGTCTTCTTACCAGAGAGATGTTTGTTTCTGTCGGCGCGATGCGTGGAGAAACCCGCTGGCTGCACCGCTTCGGATTGCGTCTCTCCAGTGAGCCATGTTTCCGTGAAGCAGAGAACGTTACAGTCTCTGATGTCCCTCTGGAATGCTACCCTTGCTCGGATTTCATCAACCTTGTTGTCAAGAGACTGGACATTGGCAAGAAGAATGCTGGGGAGTGGTGCACGATGTGCCCGTCTCCGGAGTCTGACCAGAAGACCGCTTCGTTTCCCTCTTTTTCTGAGTCGTTTTTTTTGGTCGCTGCATGTGATCCACTCGGTTACACTGGTTGTAAGGCAGAACTCAGGATCCGCATCGCGAAAAACATATTCTTGGTCGTACTGATGGTGAGTTGACGCTGATCTTATATTCAGTAGTTCTTGTCGGCTGTATGTGGACAGGAAACCAAAGTAAGGCCATGAGAGCATAGGACAGCTGGACATACCAAGGTCAGAGGGACACACAAAGGAGGGGTCAGCCAAATGACCAATGGATGGACTATAGACATAGGGCATATATTTTAGGACATGAAGAGAAGAGACACATAGTCTACTAGTCCTAATAAGGACAAGCTAAACATAAGAGGCCC
Source organism: Oncorhynchus tshawytscha (assembly GCF_018296145.1). NCBI lineage: Eukaryota > Metazoa > Chordata > Actinopteri > Salmoniformes > Salmonidae > Oncorhynchus > Oncorhynchus tshawytscha. The sequence goes on from NC_056460.1 coordinate 1,131,534, forward strand.
ATGAAGAGGTCCTGTCACCATTATTGGGCATGAACAAGCAGGAAGCACAGATTGAAAGATAATGGTGGCAGATGGACTGAGGGAAGTAACTTCATTTGCATGTGGGATGGACTCATATGTTGTATGTGTATAAATCAGAGCGAGTGCTCTGGAAAAGGGTGTGTTCCACGGACAGTCTAGGCTTCTGATATGTTTGTATTAAAAGCCTATATGGAATTCACTAGTTCTTGTAAGTGTTATATTTGTAACGATCCTCCACGACACATATGAGTTGGAACTTAATGAATTTGATGTCAGTTCGGTTGTCACCTGAGACACTCATCAATGATATGACAAACTGTACAGTGGAAAGTCTACACATCAGAGTTATCAGATTTACATGGAATTGTTGTTCAACTTAAATGTTTGAATATGAAATTATTCGTGATGGGATGAAATATGATTTTAGCTTCTAAAATATGAGAATTGGGTTTTCATGAGGTTGGGGCTCTGCTCAATCAGTGGCCCGCCCCTATGACGAGACATGGTTTATAAAACTTTTCAGACACACTTGCTCCACTATATAAAGCCTTGACGAATATGTAACCTTGTCTTCCAAGTAGGTGAGGTCAGCAGCCTCTGCGTTAAAAGGACAAACATGTCAACTACAGTACTAAGCCAACCTCAGCGTGAGCTTTGGGTGCGAATGGTATGAACTATAGACTCTTATTCACTACAGAAGTGATACCTCTTAGCCATTGAGTTAGCAACAGCAGTTGCAAACGAGGGTTAGGAAGGAACAGAGAGTATCCCATCTATCACACAACAACGTTACGACAACGTATCCAATTGACCACCAGAGACATTCTTCAAAAGGACAAAGGACTCGGTTTGGCAAAACGGCCTTCCATCTACCACCAACCTACCGAAGCGCAGCTCAGAGTAAATATTTATTGCATTTTCCTTTTCCAAATGGGCAGTCATTTAGATTGCATAAGATACTGTATTTACGATAGCACAGCTCCTTCCTTTGCTACTCAGTCTTCCCGCTCTTTCACTCAAACCCAGCCCCTTTTCTTTTGTGTAACAAGCTGTCATATCTGTTCCGCCCGCTAGGACGTTTTGCTTTATGACGTAATTTGTAATCAAGTTATGATTAATTATGTGTGTTAGTTAGGTATTTAGTAAATAAATAATTAAACACAATTTTGTATTGCTGATTCAACTTGCTAGCCAGGGTTCGTGAAAATAACCAAGAATTTACAACTTTCAGATGAGTCTGAATTAAGGTGACGATTAATATTGACTGCTATTGATGTAAAATATTACTAGGCCTTTAAGAGTTTATTCGGAAGATAACAGCTCTATAAATCTTCTTTCGTGGTGCCCAGACTCTCTAGTTAATTACATTTACATGATTAGCTCAATCAGGTAATATTAATTACAGAGGAATTATTTTATAGAATAGCATGTCATATCACTTAATCCGGCATAGCCAAAGACACGACAATGGGCAGAGAGGGTCAGTTAACGACACACAGGTCCTGAGTTCGAGGCTGGGGCTGACAGATAAACACAATAAACAAAATGGAGTACCTTGATTAATGAACAGTACAGCAGGCATCAGCTAAGTAGCCAAGTGATCATAGGGTCCAATGAACAGCAATATATGAACCAGGGAAGCCATTAGGTAGTTATTACTACGCTAGCCGGGAGATGCGCCTGGCTTGAGGCTAACTGGTGATAGCTTAGGGACAAGGGCGTCACTGACGTCTGGCAAAGGCTGGTTGAGGGCACATCGGACGTAATTGTGTCGGCAGACCAGTCGTGATGGATCTGCGGGGCTCCATGTCGACAAAGGATCCAGACCAATTGGCAAGAGGTATTGTAGCTGGAGTCATTTTGTTTGCTAGCCAGGAGATGCACCTGTCTCGAGGCTAACTGGTGCTAGTTTCAGGAAAAGGGTGTTAGCCACAATAGCCAATCCGGTGCAAAGGTCCAGAGCTTACGGCAGGAACTGGTAATGTCGTGGCTTCTAGTCATCTTAGTGAAGAGTCTGGGAGGCATCATCTGTGTAGCCGAGTGATCATAGGGTCCACTGAGCAGACCGGGAGATGGGCATGGCTCAAGGCTAGCTTCGAGGCTGGGCCACTCAGTGGCAGCTAGCTGGCTGCGATTATCCGGTGTAATGGTCCAGAGCTTAAGGCAGGAATACGGTGATGTAGTGGAGAAAATCAGTCCCGGTATGCTCAGGGTTGATATCGCTGTGCAGACTGGCAGGTATTATCCAGGCTAAAAGCGGCTGGTGTCTGAGCTAAAAAGGTAAAGGCTGTGGCAGTGGCTAACAATGACTAAAAAGCTAAAAAGCTAGTAGCTAATTAGCTGGTTAGCTTCTAATGGAGGTTCTAGCTATAAGGTTAAAAAGAAATAGCAGATCTGTATTACATTGGGTCAGGCGGGTGGCTGGAAGGTATATTTAATTTTAAAATGGAAAAAGATTGAAATATATTGCAGTATATACACAACAAAAACATTTAAAACAAACAGTTCTTAGTGCTACGCCATCTTGGATTACAAGATGACTCTGTTAAAACCATTGGATTTAGCGGCCCCTGGCAGACCACCCAGACCTGACCCTACAAGATGCGTCAGTTTTTTCAATTTATTCATTGTCTTTTGTTTGAAACACTCTTGTCAATGTTGAGTGAGGACGCACACCTGATTACGCATATAGTAGTAGGACTAGTCTACCTGGCATGCACACAAATGTAGGCCTATAAATGTGCCCATTTGGGGATGTTTGATAGTATTTCTGATTGTCTTAATGCACCACCACTAATGAGTTGTGGAGCTTCAAAGTAATTTTTCTTCACCTCAAACAGCAAGTAAACTAAGTCTTATTAAAATCAATTGCGAATGACAATAGTTCCACAAAGCATTTTCATAAAATATTTCCAGCTCTCGCCCTTTCGATAACCACTCAGCATAAAAGGGAAAAATGTAATGCTCTGATCCAGTGGAAATGTCATAAAATACCTGATTACTTCTTACGGCGGGGGCGTATGCCTTATGGCCAACGTGACATGGTGTGATGAAAGAAACATACAGGAACTCAAATCCTTCTGTTCACCTGATTTAGAATTCCTCACAATCAAATGTAGACCGCATTATCTACCAAGAGAATTCTCTTCGATTATAATCACAGCCGTATATATCCCCCAAGCAGACACATCGATGGCTCTGAACGAACTTTATTTAACTCTCTGCAAACTGGAAACGATTTATCCGGGAGGCTGCATTCATTGTAGCTGGGGATTTTAACAAGGCTAATCTGAAAACAAGACTCCCTAAATTTTATCAGCATATCGATTGCGCAACCAGGGGTGGAAAGACCCTGGATCATTGTTACTCTAACTTCCGCGACGCATATAAGGCCCTGCCCCGCCCCCTTTCGGAAAAGCTGACCACGACTCCATTTTTGTTGATCCCTGCCTACAGACAGAAACTAAAACAAGAAGCTCCCACGCTGAGGTCTGTCCAACGCTGGTCCGACCAAGCTGACTCCACACTCCAAGACTGCTTCCATCACGTGGACTGGAGATGTTTCGTATTGCGTCAGACAACAACATTGACGAATACGCTGATACGGTGTGCGAGTTCATTAGAACGTGCGTTGAAGATGTCGTTCCCAGAGCAACGATTAAAACATTCTCTAACCAGAAACTGTGGATTGATGGCAGCATTCGTGTGAAACTGAAGGCACGAACCACTGCTTTTAATCAGGGCAAGGTGTCTGATAACATGACTGAATACAAACAGTGCAGCTATTCCCTCCGCAAGGCTATCAAACAAGCTAAGCGCCAGTACAGAGACAAAGTAGAATCTCAATTCAACGGCTCAGACACAAGAGGTATGTGGCAGGGTCTACAGTCAATCACGGACTACAGGAAGAAACCCAGCCCAGTCACGGACCAGGATGTCTTGCTCCCAGGCAGACTAAATATTTTTTTTTTTTTGCCCGCTTTGAGGACAATACAGTGCCACTGACACGGCCTGCAACGGAAACATGCGGTCTCTCCTTCACTGCAGCCGAAGTGAGTAAGACATTTAAACGTGTTAACCCTCGCAAGGCTGCAGGCCCAGACGGCATCCCCAGCCGCGCCCTCAGAGCATGCGCAGACCAGCTGGCCGGTGTGTTTACGGACATATTCAATCAATCCCTATACCAGTCTGCTGTTCCCACATGCTTCAAGAGGGCCACCATTGTTCCTGTTCCCAAGAAAGCTAAGGTAACTGAGCTAAACGACTACCGCCCCGTAGCACTCACATCCGTCATCATGAAGTGCTTTGAGAGACTAGTCAAGACCATATCACCTCCACCCTACCTGACACCCTTGACCCACTCCAATTTGCTTACCGCCCAAATAGGTCCACAGACGATGCAATCTCAACCACACTGCACACTGCCCTAACCCATCTGGACAAGAGGAATACCTATGTGAGAATGCTGTTCATCGACTACAGCTCGGCATTCAACACCATAGTACCCTCCAAGCTCGTCATCAAGCTCGAGACCCTGGGTCTCGACCCCGCCCCTGTGCAACTGGGTACTGGACTTCCTGACGGGCCGCCCCAGGTGGTGAGGGTACAACAACATCTCCTCCCCCACTGATCCTCAACACTGGGGCCCCACAAGGGTGCGTTCTGAGCCCTCTCCTGTACTCCCTGTTCACCCACGACTGCGTGGCCAAGCACGCCTCCAACTCAATCATCAAGTTTGCAGACGACACAACAGTGGTAGGCTTGATTACCAACAACGACGAGACGGCCTACAGGGAGGAGGTGAGGGCCTTCGGAGTGTGGTGTCAGGAAAATAACCTCACACTCAACGTCAACAAAAACTAAGGAGATGATTGTGGACTTCAGGAAACAGCAGAGGGAACACCCCCCATCCACATCGATGGAACAGTAGTGGAGAGGGTAGCAAGTTTTAAGTTCCTCGGCATACAAATCACAGACAAACTGAATTGGTCCACTCACACAGACAGCATCGTGAGGAAGGCGCAGCAGCGCCTTCAACCTCAGGAGGCTGAAGAAATTCGCTTGTCACCAAAAGCACTCACAAACTTCTACAGATGCACAATCGAGAGCATCCTGGCGGGCTGTATCACCGCCTGGTATGGCAACTGCACCGCCCTCAACCGTAAGGCTCTCCAGAGGGTAGTGAGGTCTGCACAACGCATCACCGGGGGCAAACTACCTGCCCTCCAGGACACCTACACCACCCGATGCTACAGGAAGGCCATAAAGATCATCAAGGACATCAACCACCCGAGCCACTGCCTGTTCACCCCGCTGTCATCCAGAAGGCGAGGTCAGTACAGGTGCATCAAAGCTGGGACCGAGACTGAAAAACAGCTTCTATCTCAAGGCCATCAGACTGTTAAACAGCCACCACTAACATTGAGTGGCTACTGCCAACACACTGTCAATGACACTGACTCTACTCCAGCCACTTTAATCATGGGAATTGATGGGAAATGATGTAAATATATCACTAGCCACTTTAAACAATGCTACCTTATATAATGTTACTTACCCTACATTGTTCATCTCATATGCATACGTTGATACTGTACTCTATATCATCGACTGCATCCTTATGTAATACATGTATCACTAGCCACTTTAACTATGCCACTTGGTTTACATACTTATCTCATATGTATATACTGTACTCAATATCATCTACTGTATCTTGCCTCTGCTGCTCTG
>NC_056460.1:1137387-1141969 GCF_018296145.1 Oncorhynchus tshawytscha
GAGCCCCAAAATCATGTTCTAGTGCTGTCCCCAACTAAAACACATCTTGGTCAGCCATCTGTTCTTTCTAAAAATCGCCCAATGTGTTTTTACAAAATCTATATGTTCTGAACTTGTCTGATGCTTTAAGCACGCTGTTTGATTAAAGAAATAACACACACAAATGACTAGAGGGAGCCAGTAATCAATATTACCTGACTAGAGGGAGCCAGTCATCAACAACCTTTTTTAAAATTTGTATTTTACCTTTATTTTACTAGGCAAGTCAGTTAATTAAGAACAAATTCTTATTTTCAATGACAGCCTAGGAACAGTGGGTTAACTGCCTTGTTCAGGGGCAAAATGACAGATTTGTACCTTGTCACCTTGGGGATTCGATCTAGAAACCTTTAGGTTACTAGTCCAACGCCCAACCACTAGGATACGCTGCCCCCTCGCTGCTGGACTTGGTAAATTCTGCCGTTCTGCTCCTGAAGTTTTCAGTAATAGACTAATAAACTACAGATAGACTAGTAATAGACTACACCAGCAGTCGACAACCTTTTCCGGTTGGAGTGCCAAATTATCTAACCATTTCTACCAATCTGTGTGCCCGTTATGATTTTCATATGCACATTTTTTTGGAACAGTTTAATTTAATTTATAATGTTATCTCAAAATTATTGTCTGTGATTAATCTACATTCTATCTAAATCTAAATGAAAATTTTACAAATCTAAAAGTAACTTTTATTGCCATTATGTAAACTATGTAAAAAAAATAGCGTACATAAAGCCAACAAATAAATACATTTCATTTTTCAGGTAGAAAATATCCTGATAAGAATAAATATCCTAGAAATCACTTTGGCTGCACATGGCCTGTCTACAACAAACTTGAAACATTGTATCAACTATCAACAGGGTCCTCTGAAACTTGAAACATTGTATAAAATATTCTGGGCACTCAGTTTCCCGGTGCCAGTGAGTTCGGGACAGACATAGCTGTCGGCTATTTTTGCAAAGGATAAGAAGTCATCAGGTATTTTATGACATTTCCACTGGATCAGAACTTTACATTTTTCCCTTTCATGCCGAGTGGTTATCGAAATGGTGAGAGCTGTAAATGTTTTACGAAAATACTTTGAGGAACTGTTGTCATTCGCATTTGATTTTGATTAGACTTTGTTTACTTGCTGTTTGAGGTGAAGAAAAAATGTATTTGAGAAGCTCCACAACTCATTGGTGGTGGTGCGTTAAGACAAACAGAAATACAATCAGACATCCCCAAATTGGCACATTTATAGGCCTACATTTGCGCGCAGGCCAGGTAGACTAGTCCTACTTCTATATGCGTAATTAAGTGTGCGTTCTTACTCAACATTGACAGGAGTGTTTCAAACAAGAGACAATAAATTGACAACTGACGCATCTTGCGGGGTTAGGTCTGGGTGGTCTGCCAGGGACCGTTTCATTTAGTATCCGTTTGGGTCGGCAAGGGGGATGAATGTATTTCCCATAGTATGAGTTATTTACTCTGAAAAATTAGAACCAAACACTATAATTACTGTTCCCTGAAGGGGGGAAACGAGGTACAACACCTGTTTGGCCCCACCCCCTTCCTGGGTCGGTGAAGAGTGGTATTAAATTTAAGGAATAAACCTGAGCCTCACGCTCATCACCTGTAAAAGGTGGAGTTTCCAGCAAGGTGTGAATTTAATAGTATGTTGTACCTGGTTTCCCTCCTTCAGGGAACAGTAGTTATAGTCACAACATTACGCTTGTCATATGATGAACTTCAACTTAAATACGGGATCATGCTGTCAGACAGTTTTTTTGTATTCTGAAATGCACTTAAACTATGTATCAATTAGTGGCTCCTTATCTTGCGCTGGGAATTTTCGTGGGCACGGAAATACTAAATATTTTCAGAGTTTGCTAAATCCAATGGTTTTTAACTGAGAGTCATCTTGTAATCCAAGATGACGTAGCAGTAAGATGTGTTTGTTGTGAATGTTATGTTTGTTTTGGTCTTTTTTTTGTATATATTGCAATATATTTCAATCTCTTTTTTAGTTTTTAAATTAAATATACCTTCCGGCAATACACCTCACCCAATGTGATACGAATCTGCAATTTTTTAGACCTTATAGCTAGAACCGCCATCAGAAGCTAGACATCAGAAGATAACCAGCTGATTAGCTACTAGCTATTTAGTCATTGTTAGCCACTGCTAGCGGCCTTTACCTTTTTAGCTCAGACACCAACCGCTTTTAGCCTGGATAATACCTTCCAGTTTGCACAGCGCGATATCAACCCTGAGCATGTCGGACTGTTTTTCTCCACTACATCATCTTATTCCTGCCGTAAGCTCTGGACCATTACACCGGATAATCGTTGCTAGCTAGCTGTCACCGAGTGGCCCAGCCCCGAAGCTAGCCTTGAGCCAGGCCCATCTCCCGGCCTGCTCAGTAGACCCTATGATCTCTCGGCTACACAGCTGATGCCTCCCAGACTCTTCACTAAGACGACTAGAATCCACTACATCACCGGATTCCTGCCGTAAGCTCTGGACCTTTGCACTGGATTGGCTATAGTGGCTAACGCCCTTGTCCCGAAGCTAGCACCAGTGAGCCTCGAGCCAGGTGCATCTCCCGGCTAGCAAACAAAATTACTCCAGCTACAATACCTCTTTTGCCAATTGGCCTGGACCCTTTGTCAACACGGAGCCCCGCCGATCCATCACAACTGGTCTGCCGACGTAATTCCGTCCGATCTGCCCTCAACCGGTCTTTGCCGGACGTCGCCCTTGTCCCGAAGCTAGCACCAGTTAGCCTGGACCCAGGCGCCTCTCCCGGCTAGCGTAGTAATGACTACCTAACGGCTTCCCTGGTTCATATATTGCTCTTCACTGAACCCTATGATCACTTGGCTACATAGCTGATGCCTGCTGGACTGTTCATTAATCACGGTACTCCATTTTGTTTGTTTTGTTTATCTGTGGGCCCCAACCTCAAATTCAGGCCCTGTGTGTAGTTAACTGGCCCTCTCTGCCCATGCATCGCCATTTTACCAGTTGTTGTTGTCTGATGAACTGTTGTTGTCTTACCTGTTGTTGTCTTAGCTAGCTCTCCCAGTCAACACCTGTGATTGCTTTATGCATCGTTTTATGTCCCTCTCTGTCAATTTGCCTTGCATACTGTTGTTTAGGGTAGTTATCATTGTTTTATTTTACTGCGGAGCTCCTAGTCCCACTCAACATGCCTCAGAGAACTCTTTTGTCCCACCTCCCACACATGCGGTGACCTCACCTTGCTTAATTAACTGGTGCCTCCAGAGATGCAACCTCCTATCATCACTCAATGCCTAGGTTTACCTCCACTGTACTGGCACCCTACCATACCCCTGTCTGTACATTATGCCCTGAATCTATCCTAACACACCCAAAAATATGCTCATTTTATTCTCTGTTCCCAACGCACTAGACAACCAGTTCTGATAGCCTTTAACCGTACCATCATCCCACTCTGTTCTTTGGGTGATGTAGAGGTTAACCCAGGCCCTGTGTCCCCCAGGCGCTCTCATTTGTTGACTTCTGTAACCGTAAAAGCCTTGGTTTCATGCATGTTAACATCAGAAGCCTCCTCCCTAAGTTTGTTTGCCTCACTGCTTTAGCACACTTTGCCAACCTTTATATATGTCCTTGCCGTGTCTGAATCCTGGCTTTGGAAGGCCACCAAAAATTCAGAAATTTCCATCCCCATCTACAAAATTTTTCCTCAAGATAGAACTGCCAAAGAGGAAGGAGTTGCAATATGCTGCAGAGATGGCCTGCAGCATTCTGTCATACTTTCCAGGTCCTACCCAAACATATCGAGCTTCTAATTTAAAAAATTAATCTCTCCAGAAATAAGTCTCTCGCTGTTGCCGCCTGTTTTATAGACCCCCTCAGCTCCCAGCTGTGCCCTGGACACCATATGTGAATTGATTGCCACCCATCTATTTTCAGAGTTCGTTCTGTTAGGTGACCTAAACTGGGATATGATTAACACCCCGGCCATCCTTCGAAAGTCAAGTTAATAAACAGATCACCGACCATTTCGAATCCCACCGTACCTTCTCCGCTGTGCAATCCGGTTTCCGAGCTGGTCACGGGTGCACCTCAGCCACGCTCAAGGTCCTAAACGATTTCATAACCACCATCGATAAAAGACAGTACTGTGCAGCCATCTTCATCGACCTGGCCAAGGCTTTCGACTCTGTCAATCACCGTATTCTTATCGGCAGACTCAACATCCTTGGTTTCTCAAATGACTGCCTCGCCTGGTTCACCAACTACTTCTCAGAGTTCAGTGTGTCAAATCGGAGGGCCTGTTGTCCGGACCTCTGGCAGTCTCTATGGGGGTGCCACAGGGTTCAATTTTTGGGCTGACTCTTTTCTCTGTATATATCAATGATGTTGCTCTTGCTGCGGGTGATTCCTTGATCCACCTCTATGCAGACGACTCCATTGTGTATACATCTGGCCCTTCTTTGGACACTGTTAACAAACCTCCAAACGAGCTTCAATGCCATACAACACTCCTTCTGTGGTCCCCAACTGC
>NC_056460.1:1791794-1799521 GCF_018296145.1 Oncorhynchus tshawytscha
TATCGACAGATATTGACTTCACTCAATCTCTCAAGTGCACACAACTTTCTTGAGTGTTTGTGTGAGTGTGAAGCCAAATCATGGTTCCAAACGGCAACCCCCAGGACAGCCCTCATCCAGACAGGACAGTCCAGAACACTCCTATCCCAACAGGACAGTAGAGAACCCTCCTATCCCGACAGGCCAGTTCAGAACCCTCCTATCCCGACAGGCCAGTCCAGAACCCTCCTATCCCGACAGGCCAGTCCAGAACCCTCCTATCCCGACAGGCCAGTCCAGAACCCTCCTATCCCGACAGGCCAGTCCAGAACCCTCCTATCCCGACACGCCAGTCCAGAACCCCCTATCCCAACAGGCTAGTCCAGGATCCCCTATCCCAACAGGCTAGTACAGAACCCCCTATCCCAACAGGCTAGTCCAGAACCTCCTATCCCAACAGGACAGTCCAGACCCCATCCCAACAGGACAGTCCAGAACCTATCCCAACAGAACAGTCCAGAACCCCCTATCCCAACAGGCTAGTCCAGAACCTCCTATCCCAACAGGACAGTCCAGACCCCATCCCAACAGGACAGTCCAGAACCCCTATCCCAACAAGCTAGGCCAGAACCTATCCAAACAGAACAGTCCAGAACCCCTATCCCAACAAGCTAGGCCAGAACCTATCCAAACAGAACAGTCCAGAACCCCTATCCCAACAAGCTAGGCCAGAACCTATCCAAACAGAACAGTCCAGAACCCCCTATCCCAACAAGCTAGGCCAGAACCTATCCAAACAGAACAGTCCAGAACCCCCTATCCCAACAAGCTAGGCCAGAACCTATCCAAACAGAACAGTCCAGAACCCCTATCCCAACAAGCTAGGCCAGAACCTATCCAAACAGGACAGTCCAGAACCCTCCTATCCCAACAGGACAGTAGAGAACCCTCCTATCCCGACAGGCCAGTTCAGAACCCTCCTATCCCGACAGGCCAGTCCAGAACCCTCCTATCCTGACAGGCCAGTCCAGAACCCTCCTATCCCGACACGCCAGTCCAGAACCCCCTATCCCAACAGGCTAGTCCAGGATCCCCTATCCCAACAGGCTAGTACAGAACCCCTATCCCAACAGGCTAGTCCAGAACCTCCTATCCCAACAGGACAGTCCAGACCCCATCCCAACAGGACAGTCCAGAACCCCCTATCCCAACAGGACAGTCCAGAACCTATCCCAACAGAACAGTCCAGAACCCCTATCCCAACAGGCTAGTCCAGAACCTCCTATCCCAACAGGACAGTCCAGACCCCATCCCAACAGGACAGTCCAGAACCCCCTATCCCAACAAGCTAGGCCAGAACCTATCCAAACAGAACAGTCCAGAACCCCTATCCCAACAAGCTAGGCCAGAACCTATCCCAACAGAACAGTCCACAACCTATCCCAACAGGACAGTCCAGAACCTATCCCAACAGAACAGTCCAGAACCTATCCCAACAGGACAGTCCAGAACCTATCCCAACAGGACAGTCCAGAACCTATCCCAACAGGACAGTCCAGAACCTATCCCAACAGAACAGTCCAGAACCCATCCCAACAGGACAGTCCAGACGACAACACACCCGAGGAGAGGGATAGAGAGAGACGAAGACAACAAAGAGGAAAAGGAAGAAAGTGGATAAGGGGATGAGTGAGAGTGATGAGAGGAAAGAGAGTGTGTAGTGAGTTGGGTGCTGAGCTATGGTCTGGTATTCCTGTGAGGGGGCCTGACTGATGGTCTGGTATTCCTGTGAGGGGGCCTGACTGATGGTCTGGTATTCCTGTGAGGGGCCTGAGTGATGGTCTGGTATTCCTGTGAGGGGGCCTGAGTGATGGTCTGGTATTCCTGTGAGGGGGCCTGAGTGATGGTCTGGTATTCCTGTGATGGGGCCTGAGTGATGGTCTGGTATTCCTGTGAGGGGGCCTGAGTGATGGTCTGGTATTCCTGTGAGGGGGCCTGAGTGATGGTCTGGTATTCCTGTGCGGGGCCTGAGTGATGGTCTGGTATTCCTGTGAGGGAGCCTGAGTGGTGGTCTGGTATTCCTGTGAGGGGCCTGAGTGATGGTCTGTTATTCCTGTGAGAGGGCCTGTGTCAAATCAAATCAAATCAAATCAAATTTTATTTGTCACATACACATGGTTAGCAGATGTTAATGCGAGTGTAGCGAAATGCTTGTGCTTCTAGTTCCGACAATGCAGTAATAACGAGCAAGTAATCTAACTAACAATTCCAAAAAAACTACTGTCATACACAGTGTAAGGGGATAAAGAATATGTACATAAGGATATATGAATGAGTGATGGTACAGAGCAGCATAGGCAAGATACAGTAGATGATATCGAGTACAGTATGTATATACATATGAGATGTATGTAAACCAAGTGGCATAGTTAAAGTGGCTAGTGATACATGTATTACATAAGGATGCAGTCGATGATATAGAGTACAGTATCAACGTATGCATATGAGATGAACAATGTAGGGTAAGTAACATTATATAAGGTAGCATTGTTTAAAGTGGCTAGTGATATATTTACATCATTTCCCATCAATTCCCATGATTAAAGTGGCTGGAGTAGAGTCAGTGTCATTGACAGTGTGTTGGCAGTAGCCACTCAATGTTAGTGGTGGCTGTTTAACAGTCTGATGGCCTTGAGATAGAAGCTGTTTTTCAGTCTCTCGGTCCCAGCTTTGATGCACCTGTACTGACCTCGCCTTCTGGATGGCAGCGGGGTGAACAGGCAGTGGCTCGGGTGGTTGATGTCCTTGATGATCTTTATGGCCTTCCTGTAGCATCGGGTGGTGTAGGTGTCCTGGAGGGCAGGTAGTTTGCCCCCGGTGATGCGTTGTGCAGACCTCACTACCCTCTGGAGAGCCTTACGGTTGAGGGTGGTGCAGTTGCCATACCAGGCGGTGATACAGCCCGCCAGGATGCTCTCGATTGTGCATCTGTAGAAGTTTGTGAGTGCTTTTGGTGACAAGCCGAATTTCTTCAGCCTCCTGAGGTTGAAGAGGCGCTGCTGCGCCTTCCTCACGATGCTGTCTGTGTGAGTGGACCAATTCAGTTTGTCTGTGATGTGTATGCCGAGGAACTTAAAACTTGCTACCCTCTCCACTACTGTTCCATCGATGTGGATGGGGGTGTTCCCTCTGCTGTTTCCTGAAGTCCACAATCATCTCCTTAGTTTTGTTGACGTTGAGTGTGAGGTTATTTTCCTGACACCACACTCCGAGGGCCCTCACCTCCTCCCTGTAGGCCGTCTCGTCGTTGTTGGTAATCAAGCCTACCACTGTTGTGTCGTCCGCAAACTTGATGATTGAGTTGGAGCGTGCATGGCCACGCAGTCGTGGGTGAACAGGGAGTACAGGAGAGGGCTCAGAACGCACCCTTGTGGGGCCCCAGTGTTGAGGATCAGCGGGGAGGAGATGTTGTTGCCTACCCTCACCACCTGGGGGCGGCCCGTCAGGAAGTCCAGTACCCAGTTGCACAGGGCGGGGTCGAGACCCAGGGTCTCGAGCTTGATGACGAGCTTGGAGGGTACTATGGTGTTGAATGCCGAGCTGTAGTCGATGAACAGCATTCTCACATAGGTATTCCTCTTGTCCAGATGGGTTAGGGCAGTGTGCAGTGTGGTTGAGATTGCATCGTCTGTGGACCTATTTGGGCGGTAAGCAAATTGGAGTGGGTCAAGGGTGTCAGGTAGGGTGGAGGTGATATGGTCCTTGACTAGTCTCTCAAAGCACTTCATGATGACGGATGTGAGTGCTACGGGGCGGTAGTCGTTTAGTTCAGTTACCTTAGCTTTCTTGGGAACAGGAACAATGGTGGCCCTCTTGAAGCATGTGGGAACAGCAGACTGGTATAGGGATTGATTGAATATGTCCGTAAACACACCGGCCAGCTGGTCTGCGCATGCTCTGAGGGCGCGGCTGGGGATGCCTTCTGGGCCTGCAGCCTTGCGAGGGTTAACACGTTTAAATGTCTTACTCACTTCGGCTGCAGTGAAGGAGAGACCGCATGTTTTCGTTGCAGGCCGTGTCAGTGGCACTGTATTGTCCTCAAAGCGGGCGAAAAAGTTATTTAGTCTGCCTGGGAGCAAGACATCCTGGTCCGTGACTGGGCTGGGTTTCTTCCTGTAGTCCGTGATTGACTGTAGACCCTGCCACATACCTCTTGTGTCTGAGCCGTTGAATTGAGATTCTACTTTGTCTCTGTACTGGCGCTTAGCTTGTTTGATAGCCTTGCGGAGGGAATAGCTGCACTGTTTGTATTCAGTCATGTTACCAGACACCTTGCCCTGATTAAAAGCAGTGGTTCGTGCCTTCAGTTTCACACGAATGCTGCCATCAATCCACGGTTTCTGGTTAGGGAATGTTTTAATCGTTGCTATGGGAACGACATCTTCAACGCACGTTCTAATGAACTCGCACACCGTATCAGCGTATTCGTCAATGTTGTTGTCTGACGCAATACGAAACATCTCCCAGTCCACGTGATGGAAGCAGTCTTGGAGTGTGGAGTCAGCTTGGTCGGACCAGCGTTGGACAGACCTCAGCGTGGGAGCTTCTTGTTTTAGTTTCTGTCTGTAGGCAGGGATCAACAAAATGGAGTCGTGGTCAGCTTTTCCGAAAGGGGGCGGGGCAGGGCCTTATATGCGTCGCGGAAGTTAGAGTAACAATGATCCAGGGTCTTTCCACCCCTGGTTGCGCAATCGATATGCTGATAAAATTTAGGGATGGACTGTGATGGACTGTGTTCGTGTGAGGGGGCCTGAGTGATGGTCTGGTATTCCTGTGTGGTGGTCTGGTATTCCTGTGAGGGGGCCTGAGTGATGGTCTGGTATTCCTGTGAGGGGGCCTGAGTGATGGTCTGGTATTCCTGTGAGGGGGCCTGAGTGATGGTCTGGTATTCCTGTGCGGGGCCTGAGTGATGGTCTGGTATTCCTGTGAGGGGGCCTGAGTGATGGTCTGGTATTCCTGTGAGGGGGCCTGAGTGGTGGTCTGGTATTCCTGTGAGGGGGCCTGAGTGATGGTCTGTTATTCCTGTGAGAGGGCCTGTGTGATGGACTGTGTTCGTGTGAGGGGGCCTGAGTGATGGTCTGGTATTCCTGTGTGGTGGTCTGGTATTCCTGTGAGGGGCCTGAGTGATGGTCTGGTATTCCTGTGAGGGGGCCTGAGTGATGGTCTGGTATTCCTGTGAGGGGGCCTGAGTGATGGTCTGTTATTCCTGTGAGAGGGCCTGTGTGATGGACTGTGTTCGTGTGAGGGGGCCTGAGTGATGGTCTGGTATTCCTGTGAGGGGGCCTGTGTGGTGGTCTGGTATTCCTGTGAGGGGGCCTGAGTGATGGTCTGGTATTCCTGTGAGGGGGCCTGAGTGATGGTCTGGTATTCCTGTGAGGGGGCCTGAGTGATGGTCTGGTATTCCTGTGAGAGGGCCTGTGTGATGGACTGTGTTCGTGTGAGGGGGCCTGAGTGATGGTCTGGTATTCCTGTGAGGGGGCCTGTGTAGTGGTCTGGTATTCCTGTGAGGGGGCCTGAGTGATGGTCTGGTATTCCTGTGAGGGGGCCTGTGTGATGGTCTGTTATTCCTGTGAGGGGGCCTGTGTGATGGTCTGTTATTCCTGTGAGGGGGCCTGTGTGATGGTCTGTTATTCCTGTGAGGGGGCCTGTGTGATGGTCTGTTATTCCTGTGAGGGGGCCTGTGTGATGGCCTGTTATTCCTGTGAGGGGGCCTGTGTGATGGTCTGTTATTCCTGTGAGGGGGCCTGTGTGATGGTCTGTTATTCCTGTGAGGGGGCCTGAGTGATGGTCTGGTATTCCTGTGAGGGGCCTGAGTGATGGTCTGGTATTCCTGTGAGGGGGCCTGAGTGATGGTCTGGTATTCCTGTGAGAGGGCCTGTGTAATGGACTGTGTTCGTGTGAGGGGCCTGAGTGATGGTCTGGTATTCCTGTGAGGGGGCCTGTGTAGTGGTCTGGTATTCCTGTGAGGGGGCCTGAGTGATGGTCTGGTATTCCTGTGAGGGGCCTGTGTGATGGTCTGTTATTCCTGTGAGGGGGCCTGTGTGATGGTCTGTTATTCCTGTGAGGGGGCCTGTGTGATGGTCTGTTATTCCTGTGAGGGGGCCTGTGTGATGGTCTGTTATTCCTGTGAGGGGGCCTGTGTGATGGCCTGTTATTCCTGTGAGGGGGCCTGTGTGATGGTCTGTTATTCCTGTGAGGGGCCTGTGTGATGGTCTGTTATTCCTGTGAGGGGCCTGTGTGATGGCCTGTTATTCCTGTGAGGGGCCTGTGTGATGGTCTGTTATTCCTGTGAGGGGGCCTGTGTGATGGTCTGTTATTCCTGTGAGGGGGCCTGAGTGATGGTCTGGTATTCCTGTGAGGGGGCCTGAGTGATGGTCTGGTATTCCTGTGAGGGGGCCTGTGTGATGGTCTGTTATTCCTGTGAGGAGGGCCTCTGTGTGTTAGAGGGACACCAAATAGAGATTATACCATAGAGAGCTTTCATCTCTCTAACACCCCTCCTTACCTGTCCCTTGTTTCCTTCTTATTCTCCTGTTTCCCCTAAAGCCCCCTCCCTCTCTCCATCCTCCTGCAGCCACGCTTCTGTCCCTTGTTTCCTTCTTATTCTCCTGTTTCCCTAAAGCCCCCTCCCTCTCCCCATCCTCCTGCAGCCACGCTTCTGTCCCTTGTTTCCTTCTTATTCCCTGTTTCCCTAAAGCCCCTCCCTCTCTCCATCCTCCTGCAGCCACGCTTCTGTCCCTTGTTTCCTTCTTATTCCCTGTTTCCCCTAAAGCCCCTCCCTCTCTCCATCCTCCTGCAGCCACTCTTCTGTCCCTTGTTTCCTTCTTATTCCCTGTTTCCCCTAAAGCCCCCTCCCTCTCTCCATCCTCCTGCAGCCACGCTTCTGTCCCTTGTTTCCTTCTTATTCCCCTGTTTCCCTAAAGCCCCTCCCTCTCTCCATCCTCCTGCAGCCACTCTTCTGTCCCTTGTTTCCTTCTTATTCCCCTGTTTCCCCTAAAGCCCCCTCCCTCTCTCCATCCTCCTGCAGCCACGCTTCTGTCCCTTGTTTCCTTCTTATTCCCTGTTTCCCCTAAAGCCCCTCCCTCTCTCCATCCTCCTGCAGCCACGCTTCTGTCCCTTGTTTCCTTCTTATTCCCCTGTTTCCCCTAAAGCCCCTCCCTCTCTCCATCCTCCTGCAGCCACTCTTCTGTCCCTTGTTTCCTTCTTATTCCCGTTTCCCCTAAAGCCCCCTCCCTCTCTCCATCCTCCTGCAGCCACGCTTCTGTCCCTTGTTTCCTTCTTATTCCCCTGTTTCCCCTAAAGCCCCCTCCCTCTCTCCATCCTCCTGCAGCCACGCTTCTGTCCCTTGTTTCCTTCTTATTCTCCTGTTTCCCCTAAAGCCCCTCCCTCTCTCCATCCTCCTGCAGCCACGCTTCTGTCCCTTGTTTCCTTCTTATTCCCCTGTTTCCCCTAAAGCCCCTCCCCCTCTCTCCATCCTCCTGCAGCCACGCTTCTGTCCCTTGTTTCCTTCTTATTCCCCTGTTTCCCTAAAGCCCCCTCCCTCTCTCCATCCTCCTGCAGCCACGCTTCTGTCTCTTGTTTCCTTCTTATTCCCCTGTTTCCCCTAAAGCCCCTCCCTCTCTCCATCCTCCTGCAGCCACTCTTCTGTCCCTTGTTTCCTTCTTATTCCCCTGTTTCCCCTAAAGCCC
>NC_056460.1:1799621-1848101 GCF_018296145.1 Oncorhynchus tshawytscha
TAATGTATTTAGAAACAGTAGATCTAGCTGGTCTGTCAAAATATAAAAGATACAGTAGATCTAGCTGGTCTGTCATAATATAATAGGGCCATTAGGTCTTGCTGGTCTGTCATAATATAGTAGAGACAGTAGATCTAGCTGGTCTGTCAAAATGTATTAGAAACAGTAGATCTAGCTGGTCTGTCAAAATATAATAGATACAGTAGATATAGCTGGTCTGTCATAATATAATAGAGTCAGTCTATCTAGCTGTTCTGTCATAATATAATAGATACAGTAGATCTAGCTGGTCTGTCACAATGTATTAGAAACAGTAGATCTAGCTGGTCTGTCATAATGTAGTAGAAACAGTAGATCTAGCTGGTCTGTCATAATATATTAGATACAGTATATCTTGCTGGTCTGTCATAATTTGGTAGATACAGTAGATCTAGCTGGTCTGGCATCATATAATAGAGACAGTAGATCCAGCTGCTGTGTCATAATATAATAGAGACAGTAGATCTAGCTGGTCTGTCATAATATAATAGATACAGTTGATCTAGCTGGTCTGTCATAATATAATAGAGTCAGTAGATCTAGCTGGCCTGTCATAATATAATGGAGACAGTAGATTTAGCTGGTCTGTCATAATATAGCAGATACTGTAGATCTAGCTGGTCTGTCATAATATAATAGAGTCAGTAGATCTAGCTGGCCTGTCATAATATAATGGAGACAGTAGATTTAGCTGGTCTGTCATAATATAGCAGATACTGTAGATCTAGCTGGTCTGTCATAATATAATAGATACAGTAGATCTAGCTGGTCTGTCATAATATAATAGAGACAGTAGATCTAGCAGGTCTGTCTTAATATAATAGGGCCATTAGGTCTTGCTGGTCTGTCATAATATAATAGAGACAGTAGATCTAGCTGGTCTGTCATTATGTAGAGACAGTAGATCTAGCTGGTCTGTCATAATACAGTAGAGAAGGTAGATTTAGCTGGTCTGTCACAATGTAATAGAGTCAGTAGATCTAGCTGGTCTAACATAATATAATAGAGACAGTAGATCTAGCTGGTCTGTCATATTGTAGTACAGACAGTAGATTTAGCTGGTCGGTCATAATGTAATGGAGACAGTAGATCTAGCTGGTCTGTGATAATTTTAATAGGGACATTAGGTCTTGCTGGACTGCCATAATATAATAGATACAGTAGATCTAGCTGTTCTGTCATAATATAATAGAGACAGTAGATCTATCTGGTCTGTCATAATGTAGAAGAGACAGTAGATCTAGCTGGTCTGTCAGAGAAAGTAGAGACTGTAGATCTGGCTGGTCTGTCATAATAGAGTAGAGACAGTAGATCTAGCTGGTCTGTCATAATATAATAGATACAGTAGATCTACTGGTCTGTCATAATGTAGTAGAAACTGTAGATCTATCTGGTCTGTCATAATATATTAGATACAGTATATCTTGCTGGTCTGTCATAATTTAGTAGATACAGTAGATCTAGCTGGTCTGGCATCATATAATAGAGACAGTAGATCCAGCTGCTGTGTCATAATATAATAGAGACAGTAGATCTAGCTGGTCTGTCATAATATAATATAGTCAGTAGATCTAGCTGGTCTGTCATATTATGCTAGATACAGTAGATCTAGCTGGTCTGTCATAATATAGTAGAGACAGTAGATCTAGCTGGTCTGTCATAATATAATATAGTCAGTAGATCTAGCTGGTCTGTCATATTATACTAGATACAGTAGATCTAGCTGGTCTGTCATAATATAGTAGAGACAGTAGATCTAGCTGGTCTGTCATAATATAATAAAGACAGTAGATCTAGCTGGTCTGTCATAATATAATAGAGACAGTAGATCTAGCTGGTCTGTCATACTGTAATAGATACAGTAGATCTTGCTGGTCTGTCATGATTTAGGAGAGACAGTAGATCTAGCTGGTCTGTAATAATTTAGTAGAGACAGTAGATCTAGCTGGTCTGTCATAATATAACAGGGACAGTAGATCTATCTGGTCTGTCATAATATAATAGAGTCAGTAGATCTAGCTGGTCTGTCATAATATAATAGAGTCAGTATATCTAGCTGTTCTGTCATAATATAATAGGGACAGTAGATCTATCTGGTCTGTCATAATATAGTAGAGACAGTAGATCTAGTTGGTCTGTCATAATATAGTAGATAGAGTAGATCTAGCTGGTCTTTCATAATGTAGATGAGACAGTAGATCTAGCTGGTCTGTCATAATATAATAGGGACAGTAGATCTATCTTGTCTGTCATGATATAATAGAGTCAGTAGATCTAGCTGGTCTGTCATAATATAATAGATACAGTAGATCTAGCTTGTCTGTGATAATATAATAGAGACAGTAGATCTAGCTGGTCTGTCAATGTAGAAGAGACAGTAGATCTAGCTGGTCTGTCATAATATAATAGAGTCAGTAGATCTAGCTTGTCTGTCATAATATAGTAGATACAGTAGATCGAGCTGGTCTGTCATAATGTATTAGAAACAGTAGATCTAGCTGGCCTGTCATAATATAATGGAGACAGTAGATTTAGCTGGTCTGTCATAATATAATAGAGACAGTAGATCTAGAAGGTCTGTCTTAATATAATAGGGCCATTAGGTCTTGCTGGTCTGTCATAATATAGTAGAGACAGTAGATCTAGCTGGTCTGTCATAATATAATAGATACAGTAGATCTAGCTGGTCTGTCATAATATAATAGAGACAGTAGATCTAGAAGGTCTGTCTTAATATAATAGGGCCATTAGGTCTTGCTGGTCTGTCATAATATAGTAGAGACAGTAGATCTAGCTGGTCTGTCATAATGTATTAGAAACAGTAGATCTAGCTGGTCTGTCATAATGTAGTAGAAACAGTAGATCTAGCTGGTCTGTCATAATATATTAGATACAGTATATCTTGCTGGTCTGTCATAATTTAGTAGATACAGTAGATCTAGCTGGTCTGGCATCATATAATAGAGACAGTAGATCCAGCTGCTGTGTCATAATATAATAGAGACAGTAGATCTAGCTTGTCTGTCATAATATAATAGGGACAGTAGATCTAGCTGGTCTGTCATAATATAATAGAGACAGTAGATCTAGCTGGTCTGTCATACTATAATAGATACAGTAGATCTAGCTGGTCTGTGATAATATAGTAGATAGAGTAGATCTAGCTGGTCTTTCATAATGTAGATGAGACAGTAGATCTAGCTGGTCTGTCATAACATAGTAGAGACAGTAGATCTAGCTGGTCTGTCATAATATAATAGGGACAGTAGATCTATCTTGTCTGTCATGATATAATAGAGTCAGTAGATCTAGCTGGTCTGTCATAATATAATAGATACAGTAGATCTAGCTTGTCTGTGATAATATAATAGAGACAGTAGATCTAGCTGGTCTGTCAATGTAGAAGAGACAGTAGATCTAGCTGGTCTGTCATAATATAATAGAGTCAGTAGATCTAGCTTGTCTGTCATAATATAGTAGATACAGTAGATAGAGCTGGTCTGTCATAATGTATTAGAAACAGTAGATCTAGCTGGCCTGTCATAATATAATGGAGACAGTAGATTTAGCTGGTCTGTCATAATATAGCAGAGTACTGTAGATCTAGCTGGTCTGTCATAATATAATAGATACAGTAGATCTAGCTGGTCTGTCATAATATAATAGAGACAGTAGATCTAGAAGGTCTGTCTTAATATAATAGGGCCATTAGGTCTTGCTGGTCTGTCATAATATAGTAGAGACAGTAGATCTAGCTGGTCTGTCATAATGTATTAGAAACAGTAGATCTAGCTGGTCTGTCATAATATAATAGAAACAGTAGATCTAGCTGGTCTGTCATAATATATTAGATACAGTATATCTTGCTGGTCTGTCATAATTTAGTAGATACAGTAGATCTAGCTGGTCTGGCATCATATAATAGAGACAGTAGATCCAGCTTGTCTGTCATAATATAATAGGGACAGTAGATCTAGCTGGTCTGTCATAATATAATAGAGACAGTAGATCTAGCTGGTCTGTCATAATATAATAGATACAGTAGATCTAGCTGGTCTGTCATAACATAATAGAGACAGTAGATTTAGCTGGTCTGTCATAATATAATAGGGACAGTCGATCTAGCTGATCTGTCATAATATAATAGGGACAGTAGATCTATCTGGTCTGTCATAATTTAATAGAGTCAGTAGATCTAGCTGGTCTGTCATAATATAATATAGTCAGTAGATCTAGCTGGTCTGTCATATTATACTAGATACAGTAGATCTAGCTGGTCTGTCATAATATAATAAAGACAGTAGATCTAGCTGGTCTGTCATAATATAATAGAGACAGTAGATCTAGCTGGTCTGTCATACTGTAATAGATACAGTAGATCTTGCTGGTCTGTCATGATTTAGGAGAGACAGTAGATCTAGCTGGTCTGTAATAATTTAGTAGAGACAGTAGATCTAGCTGGTCTGTCATAATATAACAGGGACAGTAGATCTATCTGGTCTGTCATAATATAATAGAGTCAGTAGATCTAGCTGGTCTGTCATAATATAATAGAGTCAGTATATCTAGCTGTTCTGTCATAATATAATAGGGACAGTAGATCTAGCTGGTCTGTCATAATGTAATAGATACAGTAGATCTAGCTGGTCTGTCATAATATAATAGGGCCATTAGGTCTTGCTGGTCTGTCATAATATAGTAGAGTCAGTAGATCTAGCTGGTCTGTCATAATATAATAGAGACAGTAGATTTAGCTGGTCTGTCATAATATAGTAGATACAATAGATCTAGCTGGTCTCTCATAATGTATTTAGAAACAGTAGATGTAGCTGGTCTGTCATGATATAATAGATACAGTAGATCTAGCTGGTCTGTCATAATATAATAGGGCCATTAGGTCTTGCTGTTCTGTCATAATATAGGAGAGACAGTAGATCTAGCTGGTCTTTCATAATGTATTAGAAACAGTAGATCTAGCTGTTCTGTCATAATATAATAGGGACAGTAGATCTATCTGGTCTGTCATAACATAGTAGAGTCAGTAGATCTAGCTGGTCTGTCATAATATAATAGAGACAGTAGATCTAGCTGGTCTGTCTTAATATATTAGAGCCATTAGGTCTTGCTGGTCTGTCATAATATAGTAGAGACAGTAGATCTAGCTGGTCTGTCATAATGTATTAGAAACAGTAGATCTAGCTGGTCTGTCATAATGTAGTAGAAACAGTAGATCTAGCTGGTCTGTCATAATATATTAGATAAAGTATATCTTGCTGGTCTGTCATAATTTAGTAGATACAGTAGATCTAGCTGGTCTGGCATCATATAATAGAGACAGTAGATCCAGCTGCTGTGTCATAATATAATAGAGACAGTAGATCTAGCTGGTCTGTCATAATATAATAGGGACAGTAGATCTAGCTGGTCTGTCATAATATAATAGAGACAGTAGATCTAGCTGGTCTGTCATACTATAATAGATACAGTAGATCTGGCTGGTCTGTCATAATATAAAAAGACAGTAGATCTTGCTGGTCTGTCATAATATAGTAGACAGTAGATCTAGCTGGTCTGTCATAATATAATAGGGACAGTAGATCTATCTGGTCTGTCATAATATAATAGAGTCAGTAGATCTAGCTGGTCTGTCATAATATAATAGATACAGTAGATATAGCTGGTCTGTCATAATATAATAGAGTCAGTATATCTAGCTGGTCTGTCATAATATAATAGGGACAGTAGATCTAGCTGGTCTGTCATAATATAATAGATACAGTAGATCTATCTGGTCTGTCATAATATAAGAGAGTCAGTAGATCTAGCTGGTCTGTCATAATATAATAGAGACAGTAGATTTAGCTGGTCTGTCATAATATAGTAGATACAATAGATCTAGCTGGTCTGTCATAATGTATGAGAAACAGTAGATCTAGCTGGTCTGTCATAATATAGTAGACAGTAGATCTAGCTGGTCTGTAATAATTTAGTAGAGACAGTAGATCTAGCTGGTCTGTCATAATATAACAGGGACAGTAGATCTATCTGGTCTGTCATAATATAATAGAGTCAGTAGATCTAGCTGGTCTGTCATAATATAATAGAGTCAGTATATCTAGCTGTTCTGTCATAATATAATAGGGACAGTAGATCTAGCTGGTCTGTCATAATGTAATAGATACAGTAGATCTAGCTGGTCTGTCATAATATAATAGGGCCATTAGGTCTTGCTGGTCTGTCATAATATAGTAGAGTCAGTAGATCTAGCTGGTCTGTCATAATATAATAGAGACAGTAGATTTAGCTGGTCTGTCATAATATAGTAGATACAATAGATCTAGCTGGTCTCTCATAATGTATTTAGAAACAGTAGATGTAGCTGGTCTGTCATGATATAATAGATACAGTAGATCTAGCTGGTCTGTCATAATATAATAGGGCCATTAGGTCTTGCTGTTCTGTCATAATATAGGAGAGACAGTAGATCTAGCTGGTCTTTCATAATGTATTAGAAACAGTAGATCTAGCTGTTCTGTCATAATATAATAGGGACAGTAGATCTATCTGGTCTGTCATAACATAGTAGAGTCAGTAGATCTAGCTGGTCTGTCATAATATAATAGAGACAGTAGATCTAGCAGGTCTGTCTTAATATATTAGAGCCATTAGGTCTTGCTGGTCTGTCATAATATAGTAGAGACAGTAGATCTAGCTGGTCTGTCATAATGTATTAGAAACAGTAGATCTAGCTGGTCTGTCATAATGTAGTAGAAACAGTAGATCTAGCTGGTCTGTCATAATATATTAGATAAAGTATATCTTGCTGGTCTGTCATAATTTAGTAGATACAGTAGATCTAGCTGGTCTGGCATCATATAATAGAGACAGTAGATCCAGCTGCTGTGTCATAATATAATAGAGACAGTAGATCTAGCTGGTCTGTCATAATATAATAGGGACAGTAGATCTAGCTGGTCTGTCATAATATAATAGAGACAGTAGATCTAGCTGGTCTGTCATACTATAATAGATACAGTAGATCTGGCTGGTCTGTCATAATATAAAAAGACAGTAGATCTTGCTGGTCTGTCATAATATAGTAGACAGTAGATCTAGCTGGTCTGTCATAATATAATAGGGACAGTAGATCTATCTGGTCTGTCATAATATAATAGAGTCAGTAGATCTAGCTGGTCTGTCATAATATAATAGATACAGTAGATATAGCTGGTCTGTCATAATATAATAGAGTCAGTATATCTAGCTGGTCTGTCATAATATAATAGGGACAGTAGATCTAGCTGGTCTGTCATAATATAATAGATACAGTAGATCTATCTGGTCTGTCATAATATAAGAGAGTCAGTAGATCTAGCTGGTCTGTCATAATATAATAGAGACAGTAGATTTAGCTGGTCTGTCATAATATAGTAGATACAATAGATCTAGCTGGTCTGTCATAATGTATGAGAAACAGTAGATCTAGCTGGTCTGTCATAATATAGTAGACAGTAGATCTAGCTGGTCTGTCATAATATAATAGGGACAGTAGATCTATCTGGTCTGTCATAATATAATAGAGTCAGTAGATCTAGCTGGTCTGTCATAACATAATAGAGACAGTAGATTTAGCTGGTCTGTCATAATATACTAGATACAGTAGATCTAGCTGGTCTGTCAAAATATAACAGAGTCAGTAGATCTAGGTGGTCTGTCTTAATGTATTAGAAACAGTAGATCTAGCTGGTCTGTCTTAATATAATGGAAACAGTAGATCTAGCTGGTCTGTCAAAATGTAGTAGAGACAGTAGATCTAGCTGGTCTGTCATAATATAATAGAGTCAGTAGATCTAGCTGGTCTGTCATAATATAATAGAGTCAGTAGATCTAGCTGGTCTGTCTTAATATAGTAGATACAGTAGATCTAGCTGGTCTGTCTTAATGTATTAGAAACAGTAGATCTAGCTGGTCTGTCATAATATAATAGATACAGTAGATCTAGCTGGTCTGTCATAATATAATAGGGCCATTAGGTCTTGCTGGTCTGTCATAATATAGTAGAGACAGTAGATCTAGCTGGTCTGTCATAATGTATTAGAAACAGTAGATCTAGCTGGTCTTATATAATTTAGTAGAGACAGTAGATCTAGCAGGTCTGTCATAATATAATAGATACAGTAGATCTAGCTGGTCTGTCATACTGTAGTAGAGACTGTAGATCTAGCTGGTCTGTCATAATTTAATAGATACAGTAGATCTAGCTGGTCTGTCATAATATATTAGAGACAGTAGATCTAGTTGGTCTGTCATAATATAGTAGAGACAGTAGATCTAGCTCGTCTGTCATAATATAGTAGAGACTGTAAATCTAGCTGGTCTGTCATAATATAATAGGGACAGTCGATCAATCTGGTCTGTCATAATATAATAGAGACAGTAGATCTAGCTGGTCTGTCATAATATAATAGAGTCAGTAGATCAAGCTGGTCTGTCATAATATAATAGAGTCAGTATATCTAGCTGGTCTGTCATAATATAATAGGGACAGTAGATCTATCTGGTCTGTCAAAATATAATAGAGTCAGTAGATCTAGCTGGTCTGTCATAATATATTAGAGACAGTTGATCTATCTGGTCTGTCATAATATAGTAGAGACAGTAGATCTAGTTGGTCTGTCACAATATAGTAGATACAGTAGATCTAGCTGGTTTTCATAATGTAGAAGAGACAGTAGATCTAGCTGGTCTGTCATAATATAATAGGGACAGTAGATCTATCTGGTCTGTCATAATATAATAGAGTCAGTAGATCTAGCTGGTCTGTCATAATATAATAGAGTCAGTAGATCTAGCTGGTCTGTCATAATGTATGAGAAACAGTAGATCTAGCTGGTCTGTCATAATATAGTAGACAGTAGATCTAGCTGGTCTGTCATAATATAATAGAGTCAGTAGATCTAGCTGGTCTGTCATAACATAATAGAGACAGTAGATTTAGCTGGTCTGTCATAATATACTAGATACAGTAGATCTAGCTGGTCTGTCAAAATATAACAGAGTCAGTAGATCTAGGTGGTCTGTCTTAATGTATTAGAAACAGTAGATCTAGCTGGTCTGTCTTAATATAATGGAAACAGTAGATCTAGCTGGTCTGTCAAAATGTAGTAGAGACAGTAGATCTAGCTGGTCTGTCATAATATAATAGATTCAGTAGATCTAGCTGGTCTGTCATAATATAATAGAGTCAGTAGATCTAGCTGGTCTGTCTTAATATAGTAGATACAGTAGATCTAGCTGGTCTGTCTTAATGTATTCGAAACAGTAGATCTAGCTGGTCTGTCATAATATAATAGATACAGTAGATCTAGCTGGTCTGTCATAATATAATAGGGCCATTAGGTCTTGCTGGTCTGTCATAATATAGTAGAGACAGTAGATCTAGCTGGTCTGTCATAATGTATTAGAAACAGTAGATCTAGCTGGTCTTATATAATTTAGTAGAGACAGTAGATCTAGCAGGTCTGTCATAATATAATAGATACAGTAGATCTAGCTGGTCTGTCATACTGTAGTAGAGACTGTAGATCTAGCTGGTCTGTCATAATTTAATAGATACAGTAGATCTAGCTGGTCTGTCATAATATATTAGAGACAGTAGATCTAGTTGGTCTGTCATAATATAGTAGAGACAGTAGATCTAGCTCGTCTGTCATAATATAGTAGAGACTGTAAATCTAGCT
This sequence comes from Oncorhynchus tshawytscha, assembly GCF_018296145.1. Taxonomy (NCBI): domain Eukaryota; kingdom Metazoa; phylum Chordata; class Actinopteri; order Salmoniformes; family Salmonidae; genus Oncorhynchus; species Oncorhynchus tshawytscha. The sequence goes on from NC_056460.1 coordinate 1,809,401, forward strand.
GGTCTGTCATAATATAATAGGGACAGTCGATCAATCTGGTCTGTCATAATATAATAGAGACAGTAGATCTAGCTGGTCTGTCATAATATAATAGAGTCAGTAGATCAAGCTGGTCTGTCATAATATAATAGAGTCAGTATATCTAGCTGGTCTGTCATAATATAATAGGGACAGTAGATCTATCTGGTCTGTCAAAATATAATAGAGTCAGTAGATCTAGCTGGTCTGTCATGATATATTAGAGACAGTTGATCTATCTGGTCTGTCATAATATAGTAGAGACAGTAGATCTAGTTGGTCTGTCACAATATAGTAGATACAGTAGATCTAGCTGGTTTTTCATAATGTAGAAGAGACAGTAGATCTAGCTGGTCTGTCATAATATAATAGGGACAGTAGATCTATCTGGTCTGTCATAATATAATAGAGTCAGTAGATCTAGCTGGTCTGTCATAATATAATAGAGTCAGTAGATCTAGCTGGTCTGTCATAATGTATGAGAAACAGTAGATCTAGCTGGTCTGTCATAATATAGTAGACAGTAGATCTAGCTGGTCTGTCATAATATAATAGGGACAGTAGATCTATCTGGTCTGTCATAATATAATAGAGTCAGTAGATCTAGCTGGTCTGTCATAACATAATAGAGACAGTAGATTTAGCTGGTCTGTCATAATATACTAGATACAGTAGATCTAGCTGGTCTGTCAAAATATAACAGAGTCAGTAGATCTAGGTGGTCTGTCTTAATGTATTAGAAACAGTAGATCTAGCTGGTCTGTCTTAATATAATGGAAACAGTAGATCTAGCTGGTCTGTCAAAATGTAGTAGAGACAGTAGATCTAGCTGGTCTGTCATAATATAATAGAGTCAGTAGATCTAGCTGGTCTGTCATAATATAATAGAGTCAGTAGATCTAGCTGGTCTGTCTTAATATAGTAGATACAGTAGATCTAGCTGGTCTGTCTTAATGTATTCGAAACAGTAGATCTAGCTGGTCTGTCATAATATACTAGATACAGTAGATCTAGCTGGTCTGTCAAAATATAACAGAGTCAGTAGATCTAGGTGGTCTGTCTTAATGTATTAGAAACAGTAGATCTAGCCTGTCTGTCTTAATATAATGGAAACAGTAGATCTAGCTGGTCTGTCAAAATGTAGTAGAGACAGTAGATCTAGCTGGTCTGTCATAATATAATAGAGTCAGTAGATCTAGCTGGTCTGTCATAATATAATAGAGTCAGTAGATCTAGCTGGTCTGTCTTAATATAGTAGATACAGTAGATCTAGCTGGTCTGTCTTAATGTATTCGAAACAGTAGATCTAGCTGGTCTGTCATAATATAATAGATACAGTAGATCTAGCTGGTCTGTCATAATATAATAGGGCCATTAGGTCTTGCTGGTCTGTCATAATATAGTAGAGACAGTAGATCTAGCTGGTCTTATATAATTTAGTAGAGACAGTAGATCTAGCAGGTCTGTCATAATATAATAGATACAGTAGATCTAGCTGGTCTGTCATACTGTAGTAGAGACTGTAGATCTAGCTGGTCTGTCATAATTTAATAGATACAGTAGATCTAGCTGGTCTGTCATAATATATTAGAGACAGTAGATCTAGTTGGTCTGTCATAATATAGTAGAGACAGTAGATCTAGCTCGTCTGTCATAATATAGTAGAGACTGTAAATCTAGCTGGTCTGTCATAATATAATAGGGACAGTCGATCAATCTGGTCTGTCATAATATAATAGAGACAGTAGATCTAGCTGGTCTGTCATAATATAATAGAGTCAGTAGATCAAGCTGGTCTGTCATAATATAATAGAGTCAGTATATCTAGCTGGTCTGTCATAATATAATAGGGACAGTAGATCTATCTGGTCTGTCAAAATATAATAGAGTCAGTAGATCTAGCTGGTCTGTCATAATATATTAGAGACAGTTGATCTATCTGGTCTGTCATAATATAGTAGAGACAGTAGATCTAGTTGGTCTGTCACAATATAGTAGATACAGTAGATCTAGCTGGTTTTCATAATGTAGAAGAGACAGTAGATCTAGCTGGTCTGTCATAATATAATAGGGACAGTAGATCTATCTGGTCTGTCATAATATAATAGAGTCAGTAGATCTAGCTGGTCTGTCATAATATAATAGAGTCAGTAGATCTAGCTGGTCTGTCATAATATAATAGATACAGTAGATATAGCTGGTCTGTCATAATATAATAGAGTCAGTATATCTAGCTGGTCTGTCATAATATAATAGGGACAGTAGATCTAGCTGGTCTGTCATAATATAATAGATACAGTAGATCTATCTGGTCTGTCATAATATAAGAGAGTCAGTAGATCTAGCTGGTCTGTCATAATATAATAGAGACAGTAGATTTAGCTGGTCTGTCATAATATAGTAGATACAATAGATCTAGCTGGTCTGTCATAATGTATGAGAAACAGTAGATCTAGCTGGTCTGTCATAATATAATAGATACAGTAGATCTAGCTGGTCTGTCATAATATAATAGGGCCATTAGGTCTTGCTGGTCTGTCATAATATAGTAGAGACAGTAGATCTAGCTGGTCTGTCATAATGTATTAGAAACAGTAGATCTAGCTGGTCTTTCATAATTTAGGAGAAACAGTAGATCTAGCTGGTCTGTCATAATGTTTTAGAAACAGTAGATCTAGCTGGTCTGTCATAAAATAATAGATACAGTTGATCTATCTGGTCTGTCATAATATAATAGAGTCAGTAGATCTAGCTGGTCTGTCATAATATAATAGAGATAATAGATCTAGCTGGTCTGTCATACTATAATAGAGACAGATCTAGCTGGTATGTCGTAATATAATAGAGTCAGTAGATCTAGCTGGTCTGTCACAATATATTAGAGACAGTAGATCTATCTGGTCTGTCATAATATAATAGAGACAGTAGATCTAGTTGGTCTGTCATAATATAATAGAGACAGTAGATCTAGCTGGTCTGTCATGCTATAATAGATACAGTAGATCTAGCTGGTCTGTCATGCTATAATAGATACAGTAGATCTAGCTGGTCTGTGATAATATAATAAAGACAGTAGATCTTGCTGGTCTGTCATAATTTAGTAGAGATAGTAGATCTAGCTGGTCTGTCATAATATAATAGAGACAGTAGATCTAGCTGGTCTGTCATTATGTAGAAGAGACAGTAGATCTAGCTGGTCTGTCATAATACAGTAGAGAAGGTAGATTTAGCTGGTCTGTCACAATGTAATAGAGTCAGTAGATCTAGCTGGTCTAACATAATATAATAGACACAGTAGATCTAGCTGGTCTGTCATACTGTAGTACAGACAGTAGATTTAGCTGGTTGGTCATAATGTAATGGAGACAGTAGATCTAGCTGGTCTGTCATAATGTAGAAGAGACAGTAGATCTAGCTGGTCTGTCATAATGTAGAAGAGACAGTAGATCTAGCTGGTCTGTCAGAGAAGAGTAGAGACTGTAGATCTGGCTGGTCTGTCATAATAGAGTAGAGACAGTAGGTCTTGCTGGACTTCCATAATATAATAGATACAGTAGATCTAGCTGGTCTGTCATAATATAATAGAGACAGTAGATCTAGCTGGTCTGTCATAATGTAGAAGAGACAGTAGATCTAGCTGGTCTGTCAGAGAAGAGTAGAGACTGTAGATCTGGCTGGTCTGTCATAATAGAGTAGAGACAGTAGATCTAGCTGGTCTGTCATAATATAATAGATACAGTAGATCTAGCTGGTCTGTCATAATATATTAGATACAGTATAACTTGCTGGTCTGTCATAATTTAGTAGATACAGTAGATCTAGCTGGTCTGGCATCATATAATAGACAGTAGATCCAGCTGCTGTGTCATAATATAATAGAGACAGTAGATCTAGCTGGTCTGTCATAATATAATAGAGTCAGTAGATCTAGCTGGTCTGTCATAATATAATATAGTCAGTAGATCTAGCTGGTCTGTCATATTATAATAGATACAGTAGATCTAGCTGGTCTGTCATAATATAGTAGAGACAGTAGATCTAGCTGGTCTGTCATAATATAATAGATACAGTAGATCTAGCTGGTCTGTCGTAATATAATAGAGACAGTAGATCTAGCAGGTCTGTCTTAATATAATAGGGACATTAGGTCTTGCTGGTCTGTCATAATATAATAGGGAAAGTAGATCTTGCTGGTCTTTCAGAATATAATAGAGACAGTAGATCTAGCTGGTCTTTAATAATATAATAGAGACAGTAGATCTAGCTGGTCTGTCATAATATATTAGAAACGGTAGATCTAGCTGGTCTGTCACAATGTTTTAGAAACAGTAGATCTAGCTGGTCTGTCATAATATAATAAATACAGTTGATCTATCTGGTCTGTCATGATATAATAGAGACAGTAGATCAAGCTGGTCTGTCATAATATTGTAGAGAAGGTAGATTTAGCTGGTCTGTCATAATGTAATAGAGTCTGTAGATCTACCTGGTCTAACATAATATAATAGAGACAGTAGATCTAGCTGGTCTGTCATAATATAATAGAGACAGTAGATCTAGCTGGTCTGTCATACTATAATAGATACAGTAGATCTAGCTGGTCTGTCATAATATAATAAAGACAGTAGATCTTGCTGGTCTGTCATAATATAATAGGGACAGTAGATCTATCTGTTCTGTCATAATATAATAGAGTCAGTAGATCTAGCTGGTCTGTCATAATATAATAGAGTCAGTAGATCTAGCTGGTCTGTCATAATATAATAGAGACAGTAGATCTAGCTGGTCTGTCATACTATAATAGATACAGTAGATCTAGCTGGTCTGTCATAATATAATAAAGACAGTAGATCTTGCTGGTCTGTCATAATATAATAGGGACAGTAGATCTAGCTGGTCTGTCATAATATAATAGAGTCAGTAGATCTAGCTGGTCTGTCATAATATAATAGAGTCAGTAGATCTAGCTGGTCTGTCATAATATAATAGATACAGTAGATCTTGCTGGTCTGTCATAATTTAGTAGAGACAGTAGATCTAGCTGGTCTGTCATAATATAATAGGGACAGTAGATCTATCTGTTCTGTCATAATATAATAGAGTCAGTAGATCTAGCTGGTCTGTCATAATATAATAGAGTCAGTAGATCTAGCTGGTCTGTCATAATATAATAGGGACAGTAGATCTAGCTGATCTGTCATAATATAATAGATACAGTAGATCTAGCTGGTCTGTCATAATGTTTTAGAAACAGTAGATCTAGCTGGTCTGTCATAATATAATAAATACAGTTGATCTATCTGGTCTGTCATGATATAATAGAGACAGTAGATCTAGCTGGTCTGTCATACTGTAGTAGAGACAGTAGACTTAGCTGGTCGGTCATAATGTAATGGAGACAGATCTAGCTGGTCTGTGATAATTTTAAAGGGACATTAGGTCTTGCTGGACTGCCATAATATAATAGATACAGTAGATCTAGCTGGTCTGTCATAATATAATTGATACAGTAGATCTATCTGGTCTGTCATAATATAATAGAGTCAGTAGATCTAGCTGGTCTGTCATAATATAATAGAGACAGTAGATTTAGCTGGTCTGTCATAATATAGTAGATACAATAGATCTAGCTGGTCTGTCATAATGTATTAGAAACAGTAGATCTAGCTGGTCTGTCATAATATAATAAATACAGTTGATCTATCTGGTCTGTCATGATATAATAGAGACAGTATATCTAGCTGGTCTGTCATAATATAATAGGGACAGTAGATCAAGCTGATCTGTCATAATATAATAGATACAGTAGATCTAGCTGGTCTGTCGTAATATAATAGAGACAGTAGATCTAGCAGGTCTGTCTTAATATAATAGGACATTAGGTCTTGCTGGACTGCCATAATATAATAGATACAGTAGATCTAGCTGTTCTGTCATAATATAATAGAGACAGTAGATCTATCTGGTCTGTCATAATGTAGAAGAGACAGTAGATCTAGCTGGTCTGTCAGAGAAGAGTAGAGACTGTAGATCTGGCTGGTCTGTCACAATAGAGTAGAGACAGTAGATCTAGCTGGTCTGTCATAATATAATAGATACAGTAGATCTACTGGTCTGTCATAATGTAGTAGAAACTGTAGATCTAGCTGGTCTGTCATAATATATTAGATACAGTATATCTTGCTGGTCTGTCATAATTTAGTAGATACAGTAGATCTAGCTGGTCTGGCATCATATAATAGAGACAGTAGATCCAGCTGCTGTGTCATAATATAATAGAGACAGTAGATCTAGCTGGTCTGTAATATAATAGGGACAGTAGATCTAGCTGGTCTGTCAAAATATAATAGAGACAGTAGATCTAGCTGGTCTGTCATACTATAATAGATACAGTAGATCTAGCTGGTCTGTCATAATATAATAAAGACAGTAGATCTTGCTGGTCTGTCATAATTTAGTAGAGACAGTAGATCTAGCTGGTCTGTCATAATTTAGTAGAGACAGTAGATCTAGCTGGTCTGTCATAATATAATAGAGTCAGTCGATCTAGCTGGTCTGTCATAATATAATTGGGACAGTAGATCTATCTGGTCTGTCATAATATAATAGAGTCAGTAGATTTAGCTGGTCTGTCATAATATAATAGAGACAGTAGATTTAGCTGGCCTGTCATAATATAGTAGATACAATAGATCTAGCTGGTCTGTCATAATGTATTAGAAACAGTAGATCTAGCTGGTCTGTCATAATATAATAAATACAGTTGATCTATCTGGTCTGTCATGATATAATAGAGACAGTATATCTAGCTGGTCTGTCATAATATAATAGAGTCAGTAGATCAAGCTGATCTGTCATAATATAATAGATACAGTAGATCTAGCTGGTCTGTCGTAATATAATAGAGACAGTAGATCTAGCAGGTCTGTCTTAATATAATAGGGACATTAGGTCTTGCTGGTCTGTCATAATATAATAGGGAAAGTAGATCTTGCTGGTCTTTCAGAATATAATAGAGACAGTAGATCTAGCTGGTCTTTAATAATATCGTAGAGACAGTAGATCTAGCTGGTCTGTCATAATATATTAGAAACGGTAGATCTAGCTGGTCTGTCATAATGTTTTAGAAACAGTAGATCTAGCTGGTCTGTCATAAAATAATAGATACAGTTGATCTATCTGGTCTGTCATAATATAATAGAGTCAGTAGATCTAGCTGGTCTGTCATAATATAATAGAGATAATAGATCTAGCTGGTCTGTCATAATGTTTTAGAAACAGTAGATCTAGCTGGTCTGTCATAATATAATAAATACAGTTGATCTATCTGGTCTGTCATGATATAATAGAGACAGTAGATCAAGCTGGTCTGTCATAATATAGTAGAGAAGGTAGATTTAGCTGGTCTGTCATAATGTAATAGAGTCTGTAGATCTACCTGGTCTAACATAATATAATAGAGACAGTAGATCTAGCTGGTCTGTCATAATATAATAGAGACAGTAGATCTAGCTGGTCTGTCATAATATAATAGAGACAGTAGATCTAGCTGGTCTGTCATACTATAATAGATACAGTAGATCTAGCTGGTCTGTCATAATATAATAAAGACAGTAGATCTTGCTGGTCTGTCATAATATAATAGGGACAGTAGATCTATCTGTTCTGTCATAATATAATAGAGTCAGTAGATCTAGCTGGTCTGTCATAATATAATAGAGTCAGTAGATCTAGCTGGTCTGTCATAATATAATAGATACAGTAGATCTTGCTGGTCTGTCATAATTTAGTAGAGACAGTAGATCTAGCTGGTCTGTCATAATATAATAGGGACAGTAGATCTATCTGTTCTGTCATAATATAATAGAGTCAGTAGATCTAGCTGGTCTGTCATAATATAATAGAGTCAGTAGATCTAGCTGGTCTGTCATAATATAATAGGGACAGTAGATCTAGCTGGTCTGTCATAATGTTTTAGAAACAGTAGATCTAGCTGGTCTGTCATAATATAATAAATACAGTTGATCTATCTGGTCTGTCATGATATAATAGAGACAGTAGATCTAGCTGGTCTGTCATAATATAATAGGGACAGTAGATCAAGCTGATCTGTCATAATATAATAGATACAGTAGATCTAGCTGGTCTGTCGTAATATAATAGAGACAGTAGATCTAGCAGGTCTGTCTTAATATAATAGGGAAAGTAGATCTTGCTGGTCTTTCAGAATATAATAGAGACAGTAGATCTAGCTGGTCTGTCATACTGTAGTAGAGACAGTAGATTTAGCTGGTCTGTCATAATATAGTAGATACAATAGATCTAGCTGGTCTGTCATAATGTATTAGAAACAGTAGATCTAGCTGGTCTGTCATAATATAATAGATACAGTAGATCTAGCTGGTCTGTCATAATATAATAGGGCCAGTAGATCTAGCTGGTCTGTCATAATGTATTATAAACAGTAGATCTAGCTGGTCTTTCATAATTTAGTAGAGCCAGTAGATCTAGCTGGTCTGTCATAATATAATAGGGACAGTAGATCTATCTGGTCTGTCATAACATAATTGAGTCAGTAGATCTAGCTGGTCTGTCATAATATAATAGAGTCAGTAGATCTAGCTGGTCTGCCATAATATAATAGAGTCAGTAGATCTAGCTGGTCTGTCATAATATAATAGAGTCAGTAGATCTAGCTGGCCTGTCATAATATAAGAGAGACAGTAGATCTAGCTGGTCTGTCATAATATAGTAGATACAGTAGATCTAGCTGGTCTGTCATTATGTAGAAGAGACAGTAGATCTAGCTGGTCTGTCATAATACAGTAGAAAAGGTAGATTTAGCTGGTCTGTCACAATGTAATAGAGTCAGTAGATCTAGCTGGTCTAACATAATATAATAGAGACAGTAGATCTAGCTGGTCTGTCATATTGTAGTACAGACAGTAGATTTAGCTGGTCGGTCATAATGTAATGGAGACAGATCTAGCTGGTCTGTGATAATTTTAAAAGTGACATTAGGTCTTGCTGGACTGCCATAATATAATATATACAGTAGATCTAGCTGGTCTGTCATAATATAATTGATACAGTAGATCTAGCTGGTCTGTCATAATATAATAGAGACAGTAGATTTAGCTGGTCTGTCATAATATAGTAGATACAATAGATCTAGCTGGTCTGTCATAATGTATTAGAAACAGTAGATCTAGCTGGTCTGTCATAATATAATAAATACAGTTGATCTATCTGGTCTGTCATGATATAATAGAGACAGTATATCTAGCTGGTCTGTCATAATATAATAGGGACAGTAGATCAAGCTGATCTGTCATAATATAATAGATACAGTAGATCTAGCAGGTCTGTCTTAATATAATAGGGACAGTAGATCTATCTGGTCTGTCATAATGTAGAAGAGACAGTAGATCTAGCTGGTCTGTCATAATATAATAGATACAGTAGATCTACTGGTCTGTCATAATGTAGTAGAAACTGTAGATCTAGCTGGTCTGTCATAATATATTAGATACAGTATATCTTGCTAGTCTGTCATAATTTAGTAGATACAGTAGATCTAGCTGGTCTGGCATCATATAATAGAGACAGTAGATCCAGCTGCTGTGTCATAATATAATAGAGACAGTAGATCTAGCTGGTCTGTAATATAATAGGGACAGTAGATCTAGCTGGTCTGTCAAAATATAATAGAGACAGTAGATCTAGCTGGTCTGTCATACTATAATAGATACAGTAGATCTAGCTGGTCTGTCATAATATAATAAAGACAGTAGATCTTGCTGGTCTGTCATAATTTAGTAGAGACAGTAGATCTAGCTGGTCTGTCATAATTTAGTAGAGACAGTAGATCTAGCTGGTCTGTCATAATATAATAGAGTCAGTCGATCTAGCTGGTCTGTCATAATATAATTGGGACAGTAGATCTATCTGGTCTGTCATAATATAATAGAGTCAGTAGATCTAGCTGGTCTGTCATAATATAATAGAGACAGTAGATTTAGCTGGTCTGTCATAATATAGTAGATACAATAGATCTAGCTGGTCTGTCATAATGTATTAGAAACAGTAGATCTAGCTGGTCTGTCATAATATAATAAATACAGTTGATCTATCTGGTCTGTCATGATATAATAGAGACAGTATATCTAGCTGGTCTGTCATAATATAATAGAGTCAGTAGATCAAGCTGATCTGTCATAATATAATAGATACAGTAGATCTAGCTGGTCTGTCGTAATATAATAGAGACAGTAGATCTAGCAGGTCTGTCTTAATATAATAGGGACATTAGGTCTTGCTGGTCTGTCATAATATAATAGGGAAAGTAGATCTTGCTGGTCTTTCAGAATATCGTAGAGACAGTAGATCTAGCTGGTCTGTCATAATATATTAGAAACGGTAGATCTAGCTGGTCTGTCATAATGTTTTAGAAACAGTAGATCTAGCTGGTCTGTCATAAAATAATAGATACAGTTGATCTATCTGGTCTGTCATAATATAATAGAGTCAGTAGATCTAGCTGGTCTGTCATAATATAATAGAGATAATAGATCTAGCTGGTCTGTCATAATGTTTTAGAAACAGTAGATCTAGCTGGTCTGTCATAATATAATAAATACAGTTGATCTATCTGGTCTGTCATGATATAATAGAGACAGTAGATCAAGCTGGTCTGTCATAATATAGTAGAGAAGGTAGATTTAGCTGGTCTGTCATAATGTAATAGAGTCTGTAGATCTACCTGGTCTAACATAATATAATAGAGACAGTAGATCTAGCTGGTCTGTCATAATATAATAGAGACAGTAGATCTAGCTGGTCTGTCATACTATAATAGATACAGTAGATCTAGCTGGTCTGTCATAATATAATAAAGACAGTAGATCTTGCTGGTCTGTCATAATATAATAGGGACAGTAGATCTATCTGTTCTGTCATAATATAATAGAGTCAGTAGATCTAGCTGGTCTGTCATAATATAATAGAGTCAGTAGATCTAGCTGGTCTGTCATAATATAATAGATACAGTAGATCTTGCTGGTCTGTCATAATTTAGTAGAGACAGTAGATCTAGCTGGTCTGTCATAATATAATAGGGACAGTAGATCTATCTGTTCTGTCATAATATAATAGAGTCAGTAGATCTAGCTTGTCTGTCATAATATAATAGAGTCAGTAGATCTAGCTGGTCTGTCATAATATAATAGGGACAGTAGATCTAGCTGGTCTGTCATAATATAATAGATACAGTAGATCTAGCTGGTCTGTCATACTGTAGTAGAGACAGTAGACTTAGCTGGTCTGTCATAATGTAATGGAGACAGATCTAGCTGGTCTGTGATAATTTTAAAGGGACATTAGGTCTTGCTGGACTGCCATAATATAATAGATACAGTAGATCTAGCTGGTCTGTCATAATATAATTGATACAGTAGATCTAGCTGGTCTGTCATAATATAATAGAGACAGTAGATTTAGCTGGTCTGTCATAATATAGTAGATACAATAGATCTAGCTGGTCTGTCATAATGTATTAGAAACAGTAGATCTAGCTGGTCTGTCATAATATAATAAATACAGTTGATCTATCTGGTCTGTCATGATATAATAGAGACAGTATATCTAGCTGGTCTGTCATAATATAATAGGGACAGTAGATCAAGCTGATCTGTCATAATGTAATAGATACAGTAGATCTAGCTGGTCTGTCTTAATATAATAGGGACATTAGGTCTTGCTGGACTGCCATAATATAATAGATACAGTAGATCTAGCTGTTCTGTCATAATATAATAGAGACAGTAGATCTATCTGGTCTGTCATAATGTAGAAGAGACAGTAGATCTAGCTGGTCTGTCATAATATAATAGATACAGTAGATCTACTGGTCTGTCATAATGTAGTAGAAACTGTAGATCTAGCTGGTCTGTCATAATATATTAGATACAGTATATCTTGCTAGTCTGTCATAATTTAGTAGATACAGTAGATCTAGCTGGTCTGGCATCATATAATAGAGACAGTAGATCCAGCTGGTCTGTCATAATATAATAGAGACAGTAGATCTAGCTGGTCTGTCAAAATATAATAGAGACAGTAGATCTAGCTGGTCTGTCATACTATAATAGATACAGTAGATCTAGCTGGTCTGTCATAATATAATAAAGACAGTAGATCTTGCTGGTCTGTCATAATTTAGTAGAGACAGTAGATCTAGCTGGTCTGTCATAATTTAGTAGAGACAGTAGATCTAGCTGGTCTGTCATAATATAATAGAGTCAGTCGATCTAGCTGGTCTGTCATAATATAATAGGGACAGTAGATCTATCTGGTCTGTCATAATATAATAGAGTCAGTAGATCTAGCTGGTCTGTCATAATATAATAGAGACAGTAGATTTAGCTGGTCTGTCATAATATAGTAGATACAATAGATCTAGCTGGTCTGTCATAATGTATTAGAAACAGTAGATCTAGCTGGTCTGTCATAATATAATAAATACAGTTGATCTATCTGGTCTGTCATGATATAATAGAGACAGTATATCTAGCTGGTCTGTCATAATATAATAGAGTCAGTAGATCAAGCTGATCTGTCATAATATAATAGATACAGTAGATCTAGCTGGTCTGTCGTAATATAATAGAGACAGTAGATCTAGCAGGTCTGTCTTAATATAATAGGGACATTAGGTCTTGCTGGTCTGTCATAATATAATAGGAAAGTAGATCTTGCTGGTCTTTAATAATATCGTAGAGACAGTAGATCTAGCTGGTCTGTCATAATATATTAGAAACGGTAGATCTAGCTGGTCTGTCATAATGTTTTAGAAACAGTAGATCTAGCTGGTCTGTCATAAAATAATAGATACAGTTGATCTATCTGGTCTGTCATAATATAATAGAGTCAGTAGATCTAGCTGGTCTGTCATAATATAATAGAGATAATAGATCTAGCTGGTCTGTCATAATGTTTTAGAAACAGTAGATCTAGCTGGTCTGTCATAATATAATAAATACAGTTGATCTATCTGTTCTGTCATAATATAATAGAGTCAGTAGATCTAGCTGGTCTGTCATAATATAATAGAGTCAGTAGATCTAGCTGGTCTGTCATAATATAATAGATACAGTAGATCTTGCTGGTCTGTCATAATTTAGTAGAGACAGTAGATCTAGCTGGTCTGTCATAATATAATAGGGACAGTAGATCTATCTGTTCTGTCATAATATAATAGAGTCAGTAGATCTAGCTTGTCTGTCATAATATAATAGAGTCAGTAGATCTAGCTGGTCTGTCATAATATAATAGGGACAGTAGATCTAGCTGGTCTGTCATAATATAATAGATACAGTAGATCTAGCTGGTCTGTCATACTGTAGTAGAGACAGTAGACTTAGCTGGTCGGTCATAATGTAATGGAGACAGATCTAGCTGGTCTGTCATAATATAATAGGGACAGTAGATCAAGCTGATCTGTCATAATATAATAGATACAGTAGATCTAGCTGGTCTGTCGTAATATAATAGAGACAGTAGATCTAGCAGGTCTGTCTTAATATAATAGGGACATTAGGTCTTGCTGGTCTGTCATAATATAATAGGGAAAGTAGATCTCGCTGGTCTTTCAGAATATAATAGAGACAGTAGATCTAGCTGATCTGTCATAATATATTAGAAACGGTAGATCTAGCTGGTCTGTCATAATGTTTTAGAAACAGTAGATCTAGCTGGTCTGTCATAAAATAAATAGATACAGTTGATCTATCTGGTCTCTCATAATATAATAGAGTCAGTAGATCTAGCTGGGCTGTCATAATATAATAGAGATAATAGATCTAGCTGGTCTGTCATACTATAATAGAGACAGATCTAGCTGGTATGTCATAATATAATAGAGTCAGTAGATCTAGCTGGTCTGTCATAATATAACAGAGACAGTAGATCTAGCTGGTCTGTCATAATGTTTTAGAAACAGTAGATCTAGCTGGTCTGTCATAATATAATAAATACAGTTGATCTATCTGGTCTGTCATGATATAATAGAGACAGTAGATCTAGCTGGTCTGTCATTATGTAGAAGAGACAGTAGATCAAGCTGGTCTGTCATAATATAGTAGAGAAGGTAGATTTAGCTGGTCTGTCATAATGTAATAGAGTCTGTAGATCTACCTGGTCTAACATAATATAATAGAGACAGTAGATCTAGCTGGTCTGTCATACTGTAGTAGAGACAGTAGACTTAGCTGGTCGGTCATAATGTAATGGAGACAGATCTAGCTGGTCTGTGATAATTTTAAAAGGGACATTAGGTCTTGCTGGACTGCCATAATATAATAGATACAGTAGATCTAGCTGGTCTGTCATAATATAATTGATACAGTAGATCTATCTGGTCTGTCATAATATAATAGAGTCAGTAGATCTAGCTGGTCTGTCATAATATAATAGAGACAGTAGATTTAGCTGGTCTGTCATAATATAGTAGATACAATAGATCTAGCTGGTCTGTCATAATGTATTAGAAACAGTAGATCTAGCTGGTCTGTCATAATATAATAAATACAGTTGATCTATCTGGTCTGTCATGATATAATAGAGACAGTATATCTAGCTGGTCTGTCATAATATAATAGGGACAGTAGATCAAGCTGATCTGTCATAATATAATAGATACAGTAGATCTAGCTGGTCTGTCATAATATAATAGAGACAGTAGATCTATCTGTTCTGTCATAATATAATAGAGACAGCTTAGATCAGTAGATCTAGCTGGTCTGTCATAATATAATAGGGACAGTAGATCTAGCTGGTCTGTCATAATATAATAGAGACAGTAGATCTAGCTGGTCTGTCATAAGAGACAGTATTAATAGAGACAGTAGATCTAGCTGGTCTGTCATAATATAATAGAGACAGTAGATCTAGCTGGTCTGTCATAATATAATAGAGACAGTAGATCTAGCTGGTCTGTCATAATATAATAGAGACAGTAGATCTAGCTGGTCTGTCATAATATAATAGAGACAGTAGATCTAGCTGGTCTGTCATAATAATAGAGACAGTAGATCTAGCTGGTCTGTCATAATATAATAGAGACAGTAGATCTAGCTGGTCTGTCATAATATAATAGAGACAGTAGATCTAGCTGGTCTGTCATAATATAATAGAAACAGTAGATCTAGATAGACAGTAGATCTAGCTGGTCTGTCATAATATAATAGAGACAGTAGATCTAGCTGGTCTGTCATAGACATAATCATAATGTTTTAGAAACAGTAGATCTAGCTGGTCTGTCATGTCATTGATCTATCTGGTATGATAGAGACAGTAGATCTAGCTGGTCTGTCATAATAGATAAGCTGGTCTGTCATAGAGAGAAGTAGATTTAGCTGGTCTGTCATAATGTAATAGAGTCTGTAGATCTACCTGGTCTAACATAATATAATAGAGACAGTAGATCTAGCTGGTCTGTCATACTATAGTAGAGACAGTAGACTTAGCTGGTCTGTCATAATGTAATGGAGACAGATCTAGCTGGTCTGTGATAATTTTAAAAGGGACATTAGGTCTTGCTGGTCTGCCATAATATAATAGATACAGTAGATCTAGCTGGTCTGTCATAATATAATTGATACAGTAGATCTATCTGGTCTGTCATAATATAATAGAGACAGTAGATCTAGCTGGTCTGTCATAATATAATAGAGACAGTAGATTTAGCTGGTCTGTCATAATATAGTAGATACAATAGATCTAGCTGGTCTGTCATAATGTATTAGAAACAGTAGATCTAGCTGGTCTGTCATAATATAATAAATACAGTTGATCTATCTGGTCTGTCATAATATAATAGAGACAGTATATCTAGCTGGTCTGTCATAATATAATAGGACAGTAGATCAAGCTGATCTGTCATAATATAATAGATACAGTAGATCTAGCTGGTCTGTCGTAATATAATAGAGACAGTAGATCTAGCAGGTCTGTCTTAATATAATAGGGACATTAGGTCTTGCTGGTCTGTCATAATATAATAGAGAAAGTAGATCTCGCTGGTCTTTCAGAATATAATAGAGACAGTAGATCTAGCTGGTCTGTCATAATATATTAGAAACGGTAGATCTAGCTGGTCTGTCATAATGTTTTAGAAACAGTAGATCTAGCTGGTCTGTCATAAAATAATAGATACAGTTGATCTATCTGGTCTCTCATAATATAATAGAGTCAGTAGATCTAGCTGGTCTGTCATAATATAATAGAGATAATAGATCTAGCTGGTCTGTCATACTATAATAGAGACAGATCTAGCTGGTATGTCATAATATAATAGAGTCAGTAGATCTAGCTGGTCTGTCATAATATAACAGAGACAGTAGATCTAGCTGGTCTGTCATAATATAATAGAGACAGTAGATCTAGTTGGTCTGTCATAATATAATAGAGACAGTAGATCTAGCTGGTCTGTCATGCTATAATAGATACAGTAGATCTAGCTGGTCTGTCATACTATAATAGATACAGTAGATCTAGCTGGTCTGTCATAATATAATAAAGACAGTAGATCTTGCTGGTCTGTCATAATATAATAGATACAGTAGATCTAGCTGGTCTGTCATAATATAATTGATACAGTAGATCTATCTGGTCTGTCATAATATAATAGAGACAGTAGATCTAACTGGTCTGTCATAATATAATAGATACAGTAGATCTTGCTGGTCTGTCATAATTTAGTAGAGACAGTAGATCTAGCTGGTCTGTCATAATAAAATAGGGACAGTAGATCTAGCTGGTCTGTCATAATATAATAGAGACAGTAGATCTAGCTGGTCTGTCATAATATAATAGAGACAGTAGATCTAGCTAGTCTGTCATTATGTAGAAGACACAGTAGATCTAGCTGGTCTGTCATAATACAGTAGAGAAGGTAGATTTAGCTGGTCTGTCACAGTGTAATAGAGTCAGTAGATCTAGCTGGTCTAACATAATATAATAGAGACAGTAGATCTAGCTGGTCTGTCATACTGTAGTACAGACAGTAGATTTAGCTGGTCGGTCATAATGTATTAGAAACAGTAGATCTAGCTGGTCTGTCATAATATAATAAATACAGTTGATCTATCTGGTCTGTCATGATATAATAGAGACAGTATATCTAGCTGGTCTGTCATAATATAATAGGGACAGTAGATCAAGCTGATCTGTCATAATATAATAGATACAGTAGATCTAGCTGGTCTGTCGTAATATAATAGAGACAGTAGATCTAGCTGGTCTGTCTTAATATAATAGGGACATTAGGTCTTGCTGGTCTGTCATAATATAATAGGGAAAGTAGATCTCGCTGGTCTTTCAGAATATAATAGAGACAGTAGATCTAGCTGGTCTGTCATAATATATTAGAAACGGTAGATCTAGCTGGTCTGTCATAATGTTTTAGAAACAGTAGATCTAGCTGGTCTGTCATAAAATAATAGATACAGTTGATCTATCTGGTCTCTCATAATATAATAGAGTCAGTAGATCTAGCTGGTCTGTCATAATATAATAGAGATAATAGATCTAGCTGGTCTGTCATACTATAATAGAGACAGATCTAGCTGGTATGTCATAATATAATAGAGTCAGTAGATCTAGCTGGTCTGTCATAATATAACAGAGACAGTAGATCTAGCTGGTCTGTCATAATATAATAGAGACAGTAGATCTAGTTGGTCTGTCATAATATAATAGAGACAGTAGATCTAGCTGGTCTGTCATGCTATAATAGATACAGTAGATCTAGCTGGTCTGTCATACTATAATAGATACAGTAGATCTAGCTGGTCTGTCATAATATAATAAAGACAGTAGATCTTGCTGGTCTGTCATAATATAATAGATACAGTAGATCTAGCTGGTCTGTCATAATATAATTGATACAGTAGATCTATCTGGTCTGTCATAATATAATAGAGACAGTAGATCTAACTGGTCTGTCATACAATAATAGATACAGTAGATCTTGCTGGTCTGTCATAATTTAGTAGAGACAGTAGATCTAGCTGGTCTGTCATAATAAAATAGGGACAGTAGATCTAGCTGGTCTGTCATAATATAATAGAGACAGTAGATCTAGCTGGTCTGTCATAATATAATAGAGACAGTAGATCTAGCTAGTCTGTCATTATGTAGAAGACACAGTAGATCTAGCTGGTCTGTCATAATACAGTAGAGAAGGTAGATTTAGCTGGTCTGTCACAGTGTAATAGAGTCAGTAGATCTAGCTGGTCTAACATAATATAATAGAGACAGTAGATCTAGCTGGTCTGTCATACTGTAGTACAGACAGTAGATTTAGCTGGTCGGTCATAATGTATTGGAGACAGTAGATCTAGCTGGTCTGTGATAATTTTAATAGGGACATTAGGTCTTGCTGGACTGCCATAATATAATAGATACAGTAGATCTAGCTGTTCTGTCATAATGTAGAAGAGACAGTAGATCTATCTGGTCTGTCATAATGTAGAAGAGACAGTAGATCTAGCTGGTCTGTCAGAGAAGAGTAGAGACTGTAGATCTGGCTGGTCTGTCATAATAGAGTAGAGACAGTAGATCTAGCTGGTCTGTCATAATATAATAGATACAGTAGATCTATCTGGTCTGTCATAATGTAGAAGAGACAGTAGATCTAGCTGGTCTGTCATAATGTAGTAGAAACTGTAGATCTAGCTGGTCTGTCATAATGTAGTAGAAACTGTAGATCTAGCTGGTCTGTCATAATGTAGTAGAAACTGTAGATCTAGCTGGTCTGTCATAATATATTAGATACAGTATATCTTGCTGGTCTGTCATAATTTAGTAGATACAGTAGATCTAGCTGGTCTGGCATCATATAATAGAGACAGTAGATCCAGCTGCTGTGTCATAATATAATAGAGACAGTAGATCTATCTGGTCTGTCATAATGTAGAAGAGACAGTAGATCTAGCTGGTCGGTCATAATGTAGTAGAAACTGTAGATCTAGCTGGTCTGTCATAATGTAGTAGAAACTGTGGATCTAGCTGGTCTGTCATAATGTAGTAGAAACTGTAGATCTAGCTGGTCTGTCATAATATATTAGATATACTGTATCTTGCTGGTCTGTCATAATTTAGTAGATACAGTATATCTTGCTGGTCTGTCATAATTTAGTAGATACAGTAGATCTAGCTGGTCTGGCATCATATAATAGAGACAGTAGATCCAGCTGCTGTGTCATAATATAATAGAGACAGTAGATCTAGCTGGTCTGTCATAATATAATAGAGACAGTAGATCTAGCTGGTCTGTCATAATATAGAGGAGACAGAAGATCTAGTTGGTCAGTCATAATATAGTAGAGACAGTAGATCTAGCTGGTCTGTCATAATATAGTAGAGACAGTAGATCTAGCTGCTGTGTCATAATATAATAGAGACAGTAGATCGAGCTGGTCTGTCACAATAGAGGAGACCGTAGATCTAGCTGGTCTGTGATAATTTTAATTGGGACATTAGGTCTTGCTGGACTGCCATAATATAATAGATACAGTAGATCTAGCTGTTCTGTCATAATATAATAGAGACAGTAGATCTATCTGGTCTGTCATAATGTAGAAGAGACAGTAGATCTAGCTGGTCTGTCATAATATAGTAGAGACTGTAGATCTAGCTGGTCTGTCATAATATAGTAGAGACAGTAGATCTAGCTGGTCTGTCATAATGTAATAGAGACTGTAGATCTAAAGACAGTAAATCTAGCTCGTCTGTCAAAATATAGTACAGACAGTAGATCTACCTGGTCTCCCTGAGATCCCATGTTTGAGGGATCCCTGGTGTACCATTTACCCAGGTCGTCAGTCGTAATTTCTTTCATATCAAATGAGAGAAACCTTATCACACAAGTCAGAGTTATTCTAAAACTAAATATTTTTCACTTATTAATAAGGGAGCAGGTCAATACAACGCACATATATAAAGTGAATCAATTGAGTGTTCTACGATAATGATGACTGGTCAACAAATCACCCCCAGACTACTCATTGAGAGCCCCGAGACAAAAGCACAAAGGTCTTTTTTATATGTCAGTCAACTGAAAGTTGACTAGTAACAACAGCTGGGACCTAAAAGACACCCACCATGAGACCCACTAAATCTGCCCAAGAAGAGGCAAACAAAAGAAAAACCCACAACAAACTTAAAAACAGGAAGCAAACCAAAACAGTAGTGCAACTAAAGGTGTTGATTTGTCACATCTATCAAGACAACTGGAACACTGGGCCAGACACTCTTAAATAGAACCTGGACCAGCTCAGGTGAAAAACCTTCTCACTAACGAGATGGACAAGCCAGCACAGGTGTAACACATACTGACTAAGGAGGTGACACCAATCAGTGCACCCCGCTAACGAGCTATACCCGTTAAAGTCCAACCTCAAAACATAAATGGAAAGACCAAAGCCTGGAACACCTTCCCCCTTTAGACAACAAATCCTATATTTTTGTTGGACATGTTTGCTCACCCCAACAGAAAACAACTTCCATTTCACATAATCAACTACAATGCTTCAATATAAACATGGTGTCTACTGGCTGTCAACAATTAAAAACACACATTTCTAAATAATAATATACAATAGTCTTCAAAATAAATTGTGATCCATGGCAACGCACTGGCTAAACGCAAAACTGGTTGACTGCCCACCCTTGAGACAATCAGCAACCAACTCCTGCAATATCCGTAGTAACTTTCACCTTACTTCTCGTTCTTTTCAGGGTTCACTCAATAGTCATGTTGTTGGATCGGGCCCAGTCCCCAATGTCATGCATTTGGGTTAGCACATTGAATGAATGATATTCTAAAAGCAGGGCAACATTGTCAATATATTATACCCAAAATGGTCAGCTGGTTGCATAAATAATGATTACTAAATGTAATATGAAAATCAAAACCAAATGTACACCAGATTGTTATAAATGTATTGGCAATTTCACTTAAATTACTGAATGGAAAATAAAACATGTTTATTTTGAATGTTTGAAATATGAGGTGATTTCAGTCATGCTTCTTCAGTAGTGGAATAAAGACAATTAGCATTTGAATGTTGTCAAGAAATACTGGAGTGATGTCAGATTGTGAATAAAATTGATTAGAGACCAATTTATTATACTGCTTTCATCTGCAACAATTATCATATTACATGTATTTTTTAAACAACTAGTAGAAAAGCAGCTAGCTACATTCTGAAGTGCTGCATTTTGATTAAAGTGGGTCACCAACGCAGTAAGTGTAACACAGCTCTTTTTTTTTGTTACTCACTTTTTGTTAAATAATACTCTTTCAATTCAGAGCCTGGATTTCCCCCTGAGGTTAATATCCATATCATGCTGCAATCAATTGAACAGGGTAAACGATAAGGTAGAACATCATTAAAACACTCCTACTACAATGTTAAAACATTCTACATTGTGACATCATTAAAACACTCCACATTGTGACATCATTGAAATACTCCAACTACAATGTTAAAACATTTTACATTGTGACATTATTTCAATGATATCAGGAAACAACTTCTTCATGTGTGAATTTTCATTTTGAAATACTTTTACTACAATGTTAAAACATTTTACATTGTGACATTATTTCAGTGATATCATGAAACAACTTCTTCATGTATGTATTTTCTGATGTTTGATCAGAGATCTTTTATCAGAGTATCTCTTGTCACATTGATCACAGCTAAAAGGTTTCTCTCCTGTGTGTGTTCTCTGGTGTGAAGTCAGCTGGCTAGATGTAGTAAAACTCTTCTCACATTGATCACAGCTATAAGGCTTCTCTCCTGTGTGTGTTCTCTGGTGTTGAGTCAGATGGATGGCTCCCACTCTCTCCTGTGTGTGTTCTCTGGTGTTGAGTCAGATGGCTAGATTGAAAAAACTCCTCCCACATTGATCACAGCTATAAGGTTTCTCTCCTGTGTGTGTTCTCTGGTGTAAGTCAGGCTAGATGTGCTCCTCCCAGATCACAGTATAAGGTTTCTCTCCTGTGTGTTTTCTCTGGTGTAAAGACTCTAGATCCCACATTGATCACAGCTATAAGGTTTCTCTCCTGTGTGTTTTCTCTGGTGTACTGTCAGACTGCTAGATGTAGTAAAACTCCTCCCACATTGACCACAGCTATAAGGTTTCTCTCCTGTGTGTGTTCTCTGGTGTACTGTCAGATGCTAGATGTAGTAAAACTCCTCCCACATTGACCACAGCTATAAGGTTTCTCTCCTGTGTGTGTTCTCTGGTGTATTTTAAGTTCTGATGAAGATTTGCAACCTTTCCCACAGTCAGAGCAGCAATGAGATTTCTTCCCTGTGGGTCTCTGCTGGTGTTTCTTGAGGTGTTTTGATTTGGAGAGACTCTTCTCTGCCCTGTCAGCATCATGAGGTTGTTGAGGCCCCCCAGAGGATCCACGATAGTCAGGTCTCTCTCCTGTGTGAACAAAAAGTCAGACAGCAAAAATACACTGTAAAAAGGTGATGCCAACAGCGTAGCCATTATGTTGTTTAAACAATGATGTCTGTAATGAATGTTAATTATTTGACATTTGTCTTAAGACAGTCAAGTGAACAACAATAGTCATATTTTGTCTTGTTTTCCCATTAGTGGTAACATCGATGATTGTATGCAAGAAATACGTTTTTAAAGTTGTTGAAATCCTACTTTTGGTCTCCAATATAGGCACATTTCAGTAGGTCTATGTTGTTGTTAGGTGAAGTTATGAGTCTACAGTAGGTCTATGGTATTGGGATAACTAGCGGTTTCCGCATTAGCATGGAGGAGTTTCTGCAACCAAATTGCATTTTAGCGAACAGAGGGCAGAGAGTGATGCAGAGAGCGATGTCTGATAGTATTTACGCACCACCACTAATGATTTGTGGAGCTTCTCAAAGTAATTTTCTCTTCACCTCAAACAGCAAGAAAAACAAAGTCTTACAAATACTGGCGGGCTGTATCACCGCCTGGTATGGCAACTGCACCGCCCTCAACCGTAAGGCTCTCCAGAGGGTAGTGAGGTCTGCACAACGCATCACCGGGGCAAACTACCTGCCCTCCAGGACACCTACACCACCCGATGCTACAGGAAGGCCATAAAGATCATCAAGGACATCAACCACCCGAGCCACTGCCTGTTCACCCCGCTGCCATCCAGAAGGCGAGGTCAGTACAGGTGCATCAAAGCTGGGACCGAGAGACTGAAAAACAGCTTCTATCTCAAGGCCATCAGACTGTTAAACAGCCACCACTAACATTGAGTGGCTACTGCCAACACACTGTCAATGACACTGACTCTACTCCAGCCACTTTAATCATGGGAATTGATGGCAAATGATGTAAATGTATCGCTAGCCACTTTAAACAATGCTACCTTATATAATGTTACTTACCCTACATTGTTCATCTCATATGCATACGTTGATACTGTACTCTATATCATCGACTACATCCTTATGTAATACATGTATCACTAGCCACTTTAACTATGCCACTTGGTTTACATACTTATCTCATATGTATATACTGTACTCGATATCATCTACTGTATCTTGCCTA
Organism: Oncorhynchus tshawytscha; assembly: GCF_018296145.1. NCBI lineage: Eukaryota > Metazoa > Chordata > Actinopteri > Salmoniformes > Salmonidae > Oncorhynchus > Oncorhynchus tshawytscha. The sequence continues at coordinate 1,833,044 of NC_056460.1, forward strand.
TGCTGCTGTACCATCACTCATTCATATATCCTTATGTACATATTCTTTATCCCCTTACACTGTGTATGACAGTAGTTTTTTTTTGGAATTGTTAGTTAGATTACTTGCTCGTTATTACTGCATTGTCGGAACTAGAAGCACAAGCATTTCGCTACACTCGCATTAACATCTGCTAACCATGTGTATGTGACAAATAAAATTTGATTTGATTTGATTTTGATTTGATTTGATTTGATAACCACATTTTCGATATTGTGATGTCTACAGTGCTGTTGGCTGTTCGTCATTGACCTTGCGTAGGCTTAAACACTGGTATACACTGATTTATAAGGCCAATATCATTTTATCTCTGATCTTTTTTAGTCAGGTCGGAAAATAAATATATATTACGGTCCCCTTCTCATTTGCTTCTAACAGTACCAAAAATTAGAACAGGTCATGGTAGAAATAGTTTTAGTTACTCAGCTCCGTGGTCCTGGAATCCTCTCCTGAACATTTTAAAATTTGATGATCTAGTTTCGTTGGTGGAGCTAAACACTTGATCGATGTATATATCATAGGAGAGTGTAATTGTTTTTAGGACAGCTGTTTTTAGTCAAACTTTCATGTTTTTAACATAAAATGTTATTGTTGTACTGTGTGAGTGTTTATAGCTTTGTTTAATGTTGTGTTAGTGTACGTAAGTTGTTGTCTGAAACGTTGTTTCCCCTGCTGCTATTGGACCAGGTCTCTCTTGGAAAAGAGATGTTATCTCAATGAGAAAAACCTGTATAAATAAAGGTAAAATAAAAAATAAGAATATTGTCTCATCGCTGCAACTCCCCAAAGGGCTCAGGATTCGAAGGTCGAGTCATGCGTCCTCTGAAACATGACCAGCCAAACCGCGCTTCTTAACAGCTGCCCGCTTAACCCGGAAGCCAGATGCACCAATATGTCGGAGGAAACACTGTTCACCTGACGACCGAGGACAGCCTGCAGGCGCCACAAGGAGTCGCTAGAGTAGTAAAGCCCCCCCCGGCCAAACCCTCCCCTAACCTGGGCAACGCTTGGACTATAGTGTGCTGTTCTATGGGACTCCTGATCACAGCAGGTTGTGGTACAGCCCGGGATCAAACCCGGGTCTGTAGTGATTCCTCAAGCCCTTCGATGCAGTAGCTTCGACCGTTGCACTACTCGGGTAAAACCTTTTTTTTTTTTTATCCAATTCTGATGTTTGTTAAAAGTGGGATTTTGACATTATTACCGTTATATCTACACACTTTGACACTCCCAACTATCAATGTCTTTGGCACCGTAGACATCAAGTCACTTGACAATAATGTTTCATACAACGTTGCATTCCATGTTTGAAAGGTCTATCATTTTCATTGAAGACAATCAAAGTTAACATTCCATAAAATTGTAATTCAAGGCTGAGTCTCAAATAGTCTCCTGTCCATTTTAAAAGCTGGGCACACATAATTTCATTACATGTTTTAGATAAAATGTCCATAATATCTGCATTAATAGTGGAATGATCGTGTTTCACAATATTCCTAAACATAAAAGTATATTCTCTATCTTCTATTGTGTTGTTGACTGAATGTTTGTTCATGTGTAACTCTGTGTTGTTGTTTTTGTCAAACTGCTTTGCTTTATCTTGGCCAGGTCACAGTTGTGAATGAGAACTTGTTCTAAACTGCCTACCTGGTTAAATAAAGGTGAAATAAATACTACATAATAATACATAAAAATTTAGGAGCAGTAGAGACCTAGTCTGTTCATTATATACATCTACATGATGTATTGTTACACCATGTAGAGACAGCATAGACCTAGTCTGCTCATTATATACATCTACATGATGTATTGTTACACCATGTAGGAGCAGTATAGACCGACAGTAGTAGCAAGCTACTTATTTAGACTTTATGAAACTTCCTTAAATGTGCTGTAGTAAACATTGTTTATTCGCACTAATCAATCAACACATTCAAGTCTTTGTATGTCTCAATATAATAGTATTATTTAATTAAATCCATTAAAAAAATAATCTTTGTCTGAAAATAAAATATGATCCTCAACGTTTACCCTCCAGTCAGCAGACGGCGATGTGTGTCTATAATCTAGTGGACAGTTCTTCAGAAACCTCCGTAGCTTGCTAGCCAACATAGCCGAAGATTCAACTATTTATACGCTTTCGATGTATATTAGCTGCTGTGTTTTAGACACTTCTGTCAGCATCTACTTGTTAACCTCTTCCATTTAATATTACATTGTTTTGTATTAGTCAGCTATAGTAGCTGGTTGGTTAAGTTAGCACTAGTCTCTAGTCGCTAATGATGGCTAACTACCTAACATCCTGACCATGAGCTCCTAAACTTCTCCCTCCCTGTTAGAAATGCTGGACGGAGAAAGAAAGCTCAGGGGCTGAACATTGTTGTGAAAGAGGAGGAGGAAGAGGATGTCACAGTAAAACAAGTGGAGGTGAGGCTGTTACAGTGGAAGAAGAAAGATGTTTCAGTGAAAGAAGAGAGGAAGATGCTGTTTTGGGTGAAGAAGGACGGGGGAGATTACTGTCACATTGAAAGATGAAGAGGTGGAGATAGGAGATCTGATTCAAACCAGTAAGTACCGCCTTAAATTGGTTTTCACTTTGGATATTCGGAGTTGGCTCGTCAATACCTCTTCAAGGGAGGGCCCTAGAATGATGACTGATATGTCTAAAATCAGACGACGTAGAGAGCAAGCTACCCCTTGTTTTCTCCATTCCGTTTCCAAAAAAGTGTCTTAACATATATATTTGAGAAGAGGTCTATCTGCTGACCGCAGACTAGAGTACGGCTTGTAGTGATTTTCGTGTAGTGATGTTTTACTACACACCGTGCTAATAGTGCCATGTGAGAGTTGGGTTGACTACACCAAATATTATGGATATACTGACAAGATGTCTCTCCTCCTTAACAAGAGGAGTCGTTGTCCACAAAGCGGCACTGCGGGTTGTCTAGCTCCCGCCTATCCTTTCTTTAGTTGGTGGATACATCTTATTATTGTAAACTATTGTTTATATTCTATGAGGGTTGTTGACGTCCACCGCCTGTATTCAATGGAGAGAGATGCTAAGCTACTAGCATGAATATGCATAGCGATCTGGAGACAACTCCTGTCGTGTTTTTATCAAAGTTGTCGGTATGTCACGTGTCCACATAACAACTTAATCATTACGAAACTTCTGTTAGATCAAGTAAACCTCACGTAGCAAATAAGCCATTAATTTTGTTGTTGACCAAATTCAACATTTTCAAGTTGGGTTGATAATTGTTTGCACTTGGATACAACCTACTGGCATGGATACAACCTACTGGCATGTCCTAGAAAGCCAAAGTTGTTAAATTCCTGGATTTTAAATGAATATTTTCCATAATAATGGTAATTTGTGTCTTCCCATCCACATGTGGGATCCCTCTCCTTTGTCGTCCTCTCTACACCAATAACAGACTACTACTGTGGACTCCCTATCACAGCTGGATGTGATACTGCCTGGATTCGAACCAGGAACTGTAGTGACACCTCTTGCACTAAGATGCAGTGGCTTAGACCGCTGCGTCCGTGTGTGTTAACTATTTAACAGTACTAGAATGCTTCAAAGGCAGCAAAACATTTTATTTCAGTTATCTGTTTCGTTTTTTGGTCATGGAAAATATTGGCCAAAAAATGTAATATCGGTGCATCTCATTATTCTAAAATTGATTATATTATACTTTTTTTCCTCATCAATCTACGACATCAAAATACCCCATAATACCAAAGCAAAAACATTTTTTTTTTGATTTTTGCAAATGTATTAAAACTATTCCCCATGATAACTAGTCTTCGTAATGTAAGATGTACGATCCCAGGATATCTAGTCTCTGAGTAATGTAAGTCTCAGATAGTTTTAACCCATTACAGTCTAAGCCCTGTCTGAGGGGAGGTTCTTCAAAGCTATATGGAATTGTTTTAAGAAGGTTTAAACAACATGAAGGGCTTCCCTGTATTGTACTGTTTTAAGAAGGTTATACCAAGGATCATTTTGCTATTTGATTTTGAACTGTAAGACCCATGGAATTATTAACAAAAAAGATTTGTCCATACTTCTATAACTCAGTAAAAGGCACCTGACAGCCCGCTTGGAGTTTGCCAAAAAGGCACCTAAAGGACTCTGACCACGAGAAACAAGATTCTCTGGTCTGATGAAACCAAGATTGAACTCTTTGGCCTGAATGCCTTTTGGCAACCTCCAAGCTGGCTATCATGTGCCTTTTACTGTGGAGTGGATTCCGCCTCCCACTCTTCCATAAAGACCTGATCGGTGGAGTGCTGCAGAGATGGTTGTCCTTCCGGAAGGTTCTCCGTCTCCACAGAGGAAATCTGTAGCTCTGTCAGAGTGACCATCGGGTTCTTGTTCCCTTCCACGATGAAGGTAACACTTCCCCCAGATCTGTGCCTCAACACAATCTTGTCTCTGAGCACTAAGGACAATTCCTTCGACCTCATTGCTTGATTTTTGCTCTGACACCTGTGGACCTTTATATAGACACGTGCCTTTCCAAATCATGTCCAATCAATTGAATTTACCACAGGTGGACTCCAAACAAGTTGTAGATACATCTCAAGGATGATTAATGAAAACAAGATGCACCTGAAAGCAATTTTGAGTCTCATAGCAAAGGGTCTGAATACTTATGTAAATAAGGTATTTCTGTTTTTTTAACCTGTTTTCCTTTGTCATTATGGTCTATTGATGACACCCCTCTGAAACAAGATAGCCATCAGAATAAAACCTCTTCCTTAGCCTACTCCTCCCATTGCTGCTGGCCTTTGTAAAATCTGATGTTATGCCTCTAAAGTTTCTGGTAATAGGCTACACTAGCAGTCGTTATGCTCCAAAAGTTTCTAGTAATAGGCTACACCAGCAGTCGTTATGCTCCTATAGTTTCTGGTAATAGCCTACACCAGCAGTCGTTATGCTCCTATAGTTTCTGGTAATAGGCTACATCAGCAGTCGTTATGCTCCTATAGTTTCTGGTAATAGGCTACACCAGCAGTCGTTATGCTCCTATAGTTTCTGGTAATAGGCTACACCAGCAGTCGTTATGCTCCAAAAGTTTCTGGTAATAGGCTACACCAGCAGTCATTATGCTGCTATAGTTTCTGCTAATAGGCTACACCAGCAGTCGTTATGCTCCTATAGTTTCTGCTAATAGGCTACACCAGCAGTCGTTATGCTCCTATAGTTTCTGCTAATAGGCTACACCAGCAGTCGTTATGCTCCTATAGTTTCTGCTAATAGGCTACACCAGCAGTCGTTATGCTCCTATAGTTTCTGCTAATAGGCTACACCAGCAGTTGTTATGCTCCTACAGTTTCTGCTAATAGGCTACACCAGCAGTCGTTATGCTCCTATAGTTTCTGGTAATAGGCTACACCAGCAGTCAGACAGCTGACACCTACAGCTTTAGGCTATTTGTGAAAGGGATAAGAAGTAATCAGGTATTTTGACATTTCCACTGTATCAGCGTATTACGTTTTTCCCTTTGTGCTGAGTGGATATCGAAAGTGCGAGAGCTGGAAATATTTTTCAAATACTTTGAGGAACGATTCTCATTTGCAATTGATTCTGATAAGACTTTGTTCATTTGCTGTTTGAGGTGAATAAAGCATTACTTTTCAGAAGCTCCAGAACTCATTTAGTGGTGGTGCGTTAAGACAATCAGAAATACTATCAGACATCCCCAAATGGGCACATTTATAGACCTACATTTGCGTGCAGGCCAGGTAGACTAGTCCTACTTCTATATGCGTAATTAGGTGTGCGTCCTAACTCAACATTGACAGGAGTGTTTCAAACAAAACACAATTAATAAATTGACAAAACTGACGCATCTTGCGGGGTCAAATCAAATGTTATTGGTCGTGTCTTTGGTATAATTAAAGTGAAGATTTGTTTTATCAAATCAATTCATTATTATTACGTAATTAACTAATCATGAAAGTTTTGTGCCAAATTGGCGAACACAGTGTACAAACCCTCATTGTCAGGCTGATGTTGAAGTGTCTTTTTTTAAAGTATAAAGTGATATTTGCGATGATAACACAAACATTATGTTAAGCAGGACATTCAAACGAGCCTTACAATTATAATCCAAAGTAGTGTGAAATTCACTCATAAGCAACCTGGAAATGGAGGTTACTCCCCTGAGTTTTCCCCATTCACATTCAGAATACATTGTGAGAAACTAAAATCTTTGCTCACCATTTTTGCTCCAGGCAGATATGGTACATCCATAACTAGTGGTTTCCTCATTACCAGATATGGTACATCCATAACTAGTGGTTTCCTCATTACCAGATATGGTACATCCATAACTAGTGGTTTCCTCATTACCAGATATGGTACATCCATAACTAGTGATTTCCTCATTACCAGATATGGTACATCCATAACTAGTGGTTTCCCATTACCAGATATGGTACATCCATAACTAGTGGTTTCCTCATTAGCAGATATACTACATCCATAACTAGTGGTTTCCTCATTAGCAGATATACTACATCCATTAATTAGCGGTTTCCTCATTAGCATGGAGGAGTTTCTGCAACTAAATTGTATGTGCGTCGCCCTTGTGCGGCAATTTTAGCATACACAGAAATTGTCCTATATTGGAGACCAAACGTTGTCTGGCACATTGCTTAGGGTTTCAACAACTTGAATAACTCAATCATCGATGTTACTACTCATGTGGAAACAAGACAAAATATGACTATTCTTGCTCATTTTGTGGGCCTTTAACCATCTGTCTGACTTTGTTGTTCACGCAGGAGAGAGACGTGGATTCTCTGGGGAGCCTCAGCAACCTCATGATGCTGACAAGGCAGAGAAGAGTCTCTCCACATTTGAACACAAGAAACACCAGCAGAAACCCACAGGAAGAGAAGTCACCGCTGCTCTGACTGTGGGAAGAGATTCACCTCATCAGCGGGCATTAAAATTCATCAGAGAATACACACAGGAGAGAAACCTTTTAGCTGTACTCAATGTGGGAAGAGTTTTACTCAATCAGCCAGCCTAATATCACACCAGAGAACACACACAGGAGATAAATCTTATAACTGTGCTCAATGTGGGAAGAGTTTTACTCGGTCAACCGGCCTGAAATCACACCAGAGAACACACAGGAGAGAAATCTTATAGCTGTTTTGAATGTGGCAAGAGTTATGTTACATCTAGCTGTCTGACTAAACACCAGAGAACACACCCAGGAGAGAAACCTTTAGCTGTGGTCAATGTGGGAAGAGTTTTACTCAGTCGACCAGCCTGATATCACACCAGAGAAAACACACACAGGAGAGAAGTCTTATAGCTGTGCTCAATGTGGGAAGAGTTTTACTATGTCTAGCAAGCGGACTACAAACCATATAACACATACAGGAGAGAAACCTCAGCTGTGATCAGTGTGACCAGAGATAATCTGATAAAATACCTCTGATCAAACATCAGAAAATACATACATGAAGGAGTTGTTTCATGATATCAATGAATTAATGTCACAATGTAGAATGTTTTAACAATGTAGGAAGAGTATTTTAACGATGTCACAATGTAGAATGTTTAAACATTGTAGTAGGACTATTTGAATAATGTCACAATGTAGAACTCTAAACGTTTGCCCCCTGTTCTATTGATTTCAATTTGATAGGTATATTAGCCTCAAGGAAAAATACAGGCCTTGAATTGAAAGAGTTACTATTTGTGATTTAACAAAAAGTGACTAACAAAAAAAGACTTGTGTTACACTTACCATGTTGGTGACCCACTTGAATCAATATGCAACACTTCAAAATGTAGCAAGCTTTTTTTCTACAAATTGTCCTCTAACCAGGGATGTACACATTCCCAGATTCCGTGTGGTTTTTGAGCTGTTAGTTTTAACAGGACCTGCAACCTCATCTCCCTCCTCTCGCACAAATTATTTTAGCGATGAGTTATGACAAATAAGTGTTGTGTTCCTTTGTTTAGCGACCCCTACATTTAAATGCAGCACTCCAAAATGTAGCTGACTGTCTTCTGCAGGTTGTCCTTTAATCTCCCGTTTCCATGTGTTTTTTTAGTTGTTAGTTTCAACATCACGTACAACCTGATTTCCCCCCTAATCGATATCAATGATTTATTGCCACTTGTCAAAACAACAGTGTTTCTGGTGCCAGTACAGTTTATAAGGAGCTTGTTTAAACAATTCAAGTAATATGATTATTGTGGCAGATGTTTGTGTATATAGCCCATTTTATGTTTAGGTTTTCAATTTATCCCAAACTGTTTCTGCATATTGGTTATTGATTCGTACATGTTAAAACTGTGTTTTGACATTGGGGATATCTCACCTAGCAAAATGTAATTGAAAATAAGACTATGCAACCAAATATTTAATATTTCCATTTCATGTAACATTTAGTAATCATAATTATTTATGTAACCAACTGACCATTTTTGGGTACAATTATATTGACATTGTTGCCCTGCTTTTAGAATATCAGGATTCATTCTCAGATGTGCCAACCCAAATGTACTAGAGCATGTGGTAAGGACAACTTGGTTGCTGATTGTCACAAGGGTGGGCAGTCAAAATATTTGTGTTGTGCATTTAACCAGTGTGTTTTTAACCAGTGTGTTACCATGGATCATGGATAACAATTGATTTTTTTTTTTCCATGTTGGAAATGAGTTCTCTCTTCTTCTTATCTGTATTTTTTTTAAAACTGCACTGTTGGTTAAGGGCTCATAAGTAAGCATTTCACTGTTAGGTCTACACGTATTCAGCGCATGTGACTAATACAATTTGATTTGAGTTTTGTTTGGGCTTGTTCCAAGGGGATGAGAGTTCTAGAAGCTAGTGAGTTTTAGGGAGACGATAGCAATGTAAAGAGATGGGGTGAATGAGTGGGGAAAAGTACATTTGACACAAATGACCTTCATAATATCAAAGAACAAATGCGTGTATGAGGGGAATTAACTTTCATAGAGCCAAAAAGGGTGAGAAATTACACCAATACCAGTGGTCAATTTGCACTAATGTAAATAAACATAGATGATGGAACATATTACCTTTTGCTGATGTGATGAACCGCTAAGGGGACATAAATATTTACCATCTAATCCACGTGTGACCTCTCACCTCTCTGACTGAGCTCTACCCTCACTGGGTCCTCAGAGGAGAGGAAGGCTGAGGAGGGATGGAAGGATGAATGGATCAGTCAGTCAAAGTGTATAGCTGCTGTCTGACAAAATCACTATTTTAGTAGTTTGTTAAAGTAAATTAGGCTTTATGACTGCTGAATACCAACTATCAATCACTTAGATCATGTATTTTCAGGTAGAGATACATCCTTGGGATGTCCCTAGCCCATTGAAGTTGACATTAAAAATTGTTATGGTTAGGGTTTTAGGGTAGGGATGTCCCAAGGATCCCGGGTAGAATTGACCATTGTGCATTCTTCTGTCTCCTTTACATAGCAGGTGATGGGTTCTGACTTCTGAACTTGAAAATATGAAATATCCTTATGTAAAATTGAATGAAACAATAATGTATGTTGATGCTAAAATAATGTACAATATTCCAGGATGATATGATAACAAGAGTAATATATTTAATATGCCATATACTCTTTTTTAACAGTTTCACTAATTAACTTAATCTTTATGATTCAACGTCAGTTCACCGTCTCACCTCATACTGTATTGGAGCAGCAGCAGCAGACTGCCCAGTTCACCGTCTCACCTCATACTGTATTGGAGCAGCAGCAGCTGACTGCCCAGTTCACCGTCTCACCTCATACTGTATTGGAGCAGCAGCAGCTGACTTGATTCGTTGATGCTAATCAGCATGTTTTGAATTTGAGAGTAAATAGAGCCGACTACAACTCTAAAAATGAAGGGTTCAACTGGAGTTGTTCTCAGATCCCCTAAGAACCTTAGGGTTCTTGACAATGAAAACAGCCCCAAAAGGTTCTTCAAAGAACTTGTTAGAAGGTGGGTTCATCGAGGAACCTCCGTTGTTGCTGGACTTCTTCCGGGAACTTCGCAATTACAACTGAAAACGATGGTGACAAGTTTGGATGCGACAACAGTTAAAAAGGTTAAGTTGGGTTGATGTTTGGCTCTGAATATGTCTAGAAATAATTAATATAATAATATAACATACTAATAATGAATAACGAAGACAATGATGGTTTTCAGTGAATATCTTCCGTGACGTTCCTATAGTTAATTGCCGTAAATATTAGAAAGCCGGGTTTGACCGTCGGCCTTGTATGAGCTACAGTACAGTACTGTTATCTAGCTAGATAACGTTATGTCCTAACTAGACAGAACTAGGTTTGGATTATTTCCCTCAACTATATTCGTTCCCATATATTGCATATCGTTTCCATAAAGCCAACATGGCTTTACACTCATTAACGTAAGTTTCCAATCTAGAGCAGTTCTCAGTTTTGTGATAATGAACTAGCAAACGTTAACTAACTAAGGACGGTGACCTGTCCTTACGAGATGTTACAACGAACTGAATCGTCAATGGAGGTCTTCCTCTTTATATAGCCTGCTACAGCATGCAATACTATCAACTCACAAGGGGGCATAACGTTACATGTACAATACTATCCCATTTTGGAAACGTTACATGTACACTACTATCCCATTTTGGAAACGTTACATGGACAATACTATCCCATTTTGGAAACGTTACATGGACAATACTATCCCATTTTGGAAACCTTACATGTCCGCGTTAATTATCTTAATGATCTTTTCTGATCTCCTCCAAAATTAATAAAGTCCATGGAATGTGTAGTGTATTAACACTTAGTACTTATTTATGTAATAAGAAAGACTCTGAATACAAGCAATTGAACTGGAGCTTCACATTTACTCAAACGAGTTAGTACCAGAATAACATTGAACAACACTGCGCATGACCAAGGGTCCATCCTTAAAGGGGACATCAGTAATTAACAGAACATAACATTCCTTCTCTTATACAATCAGAGTTACTTTAACCAAACCACAACTGAAACATTTCCCAGAACTTGTTGTAGTTATTTTGCATCTTTTAATTTGAACTTGAACAGTTCGTTTTTGTTTGTTTGTTTATAAGTCTAGTCTGTCTGGTGGATGGTGCCTTCGTTCTGGGTAGCGCCTTGGATTGTCTGGAGGCTCCTGAACATCCTCAGTGTGTGCTTGTTCCATTATAGCTTCTGCTATAGCAGCACCTTCATCAACACGTTCCCTTCTTTCAGCCTGGGGTCTCTTTACTATCCCACCGTCCTCTACAGTTCTCTGTGTGTCACTCTCAGGACCTCTCTGTGCCTGTTCTCTCTCGATTGTTGTACTGTTTTCCGTGGAATGCATTTGGTTAATGTGACACCGTCACATTATGTCTGGGCTCACTTGAACCTGGTAAGTTCTGGGTCCCGTTTGTGTGTGTACGGTCCCTCTTGTCCATTTCCCTCCTCTTCTGTAGTCTCGCACCATCACCTCCTGTCCTTTTTGGAGATGGCGCTCCCGGCCACCGGAGAGCATCTTGGCTTGTTTGTTCAGCACTTCATTACGCCTGTTTGGCTTCATGATGTCCAGCTGTGTGCGGAGAGGCCTCCCGAACATCAGTGCGGCTGGGCTTTCATTTGTCGTGGCATGTGGGGTGTTTCGGTAGGAGGCCAGGAACTTGGCCAGTTTTGTTTGCAAAGTCCCTTCGTCTCGTTTTTCTGCACGGAGTCCTTAATTTAGGGTTTGCACAAAGCGTTCTGCCAGCCCGTTGGTGGCAGTGTGGTACGGAGCTGAGGTTGAGTGTTTGATTCCATTTACTGACATGAATCTTGTAAACTCGTCACTTACAAAAGCTTGCGCGTTGTCACTTACCAGCTGCAGTGGCAAATCGAAGCGTGCAAACGTTGTTCTGAGACACTCTATCGTCTGAGCGGAGATGGAGGAGTCAGTGCAAAACACTTCTGGCCATTTGGAATGGGCATCAACTATAACCAGAAACATGTGCTTTTCAAAGGGACCAGCGTAGTCCACATGAATTCTCTGCCATGGCTCAGCGGGCCATTCCCATGGGTGGACTGGGACAGGAGCAGGCATGTGAAGGGTTTCAAACATCCGCTACAGTTCTTTGTCATATATTCTATCTGTTGGTCCAGACCTGGCCACCAGAAGTGGCTCCTTGCGAGCAGCTTCATTTTGACAATTCCAACATGACCTTCATGTAGTTGCTGCAAGACTAGATGTTGGCATTTCTGGAGTCTCATGACTCTCATTCCCCACATCAAACATCCTTGGTACGTTGTAATTTAGTTTCTCCGCTGGAAATACGGAGTCAGCTCCTTTCTGCCAGTAGCTGGCCATCCTGACATGGTGTAGGTGTACACTTTTGACAAGGTCACATCTTTCCTTGTCTCATGTTTAATAACTGTGCTTGTGACCGGTAGTGCCTCGAGCTGAGCGGTATGGAACATGTCCACTGCATCCACCCTCCTTTGTCTTTCTCTTGTGCACGGCAGTCTGGATAATCCATCTGCATTTGTGTGGAGGGATGACGGCTTAAACTCAATGTCATTCATATGACTGGCAAGGAACAAGGCATATCGCTGTAACCTGGCTGCTGTCATTGCCGGAATGCCTTTCTTTGGACTGAAAATGGAAAGCAACGGCTGGTGATCTGTAACCAGTGTGAAACGCTTGCCATATAGGTATGCATGGAATTTCTTGACGCCCCACACTAGTGCCAGTGCTTCTTTGTCGATTTGTGAGTAGTTTTTCTCTGCATCATTCAATGTTCGTGACGCAAATGCAACTGGCCTCTCTGACCCATCTTTCAGTGTGTGTGAAAGGACTGCCCTAATCCATAAGGGGACGCATCACAAGCCAACTTCACTGGCATTTCAGGGTCGTAATGCATCAGGACCTGTTCAAATGTTATGAGCCGTTTTGCCTCCAGAAATGCATTTTCACATTGCTCTGTCCACCGCCATGTCCTATTCTTTTCCAGGAGCTGATTTAGAGGCTGGAGTACTGCTGAAAGGTTTGGGAGGAATCTTCTGTAGTAATTGATCTGTCCCGTGAAAGATCTCACTTCTGTGATATTTTGTGGTCGTGGTGCCTGTACCACTGCCTCGATTTTGTCCTGTGTTTTGTGCAATCCATTGCAGTCAATCTCATGTCCACAGAAGACAATCTTGTCTTTGAAGAACTCACACTTCTGTAAGTTTGCCTGTAGACCATACTCTTTCAGTCTTTTTCAGGACCTCTTCCAGGTTAGCCAGGTGCTCTTTGTCGGTGCGTCCCTGTTATGATCATGTCATCCAGGATACACTGGGTTCCTGGGATTCCTTGCAAAATCTGGTCAATAGTTCATTGCCAAATGGCTGGGGCTGATGCAATGCCAAAACCAGGCGGTTATACCTGTATAGACCTTTGTGTGTGTTTATTGTCAGGTACTGTTTGGAACTCTCTTCAACCGGTAGCTGCAGGTAAGCCTGTTTCAGATCGATTTTACTGAAGTGTTTCCCACCAGCTAGTGCAGCAAAGATGTCATCCAGATGTGGTAGGGGGTATTGGTCCACATGCAACATTGAATTCACAGTTACCTTGAAGTCCCCACATTCTAACAGACCCGTCTTTCTTCACAATAGGAACTATGGGTGTGGCCCATTCGCTCTGTCCACTTTCGTCAGGATCCCTGTATCCTGCAAGCGATCGATTTCCGCTTCCACCTTTGGTCTCAAGGAGTATGGAACAGATCTGGCTTTGCAGAATTTTGGGGTTGCGTCATCTCTTAGTACACGTTTTGCTGTGAAGCCTTTTACTGTTCCCATCTGATCACTGAAAACTGTGTTGTATTTCTTCCGCAAGTGTTCCAGTGTTTGGTCTGTGCCTTTCTCTTTGGACTGGAACGTGTAGAGCATTTTCAAGTCACACCAATTCAGCTTTATTTTGAAAGCCATTCCTGCCAAATAATGGGGGCCAGTTCCAGGCACCACATATGCTGTAACTGCTGTGTTTGCCCCCCATAATGCACTCTGACCTGCAACGCCCCATTGGGCTCAATCTCTCCTGAGTATGTCTTCAGCAACACATTTGTGTTCTTCAGCTTGATAGCCTTAAAGTGCTCATTGTAGACGGTAGTGGACATTATAGACACTGCAGATCCTGTGTCCAGCTCCATTTTGAGGGGTTTGCCTTCGATATCTGGTGTCACCCATATTATGCTACTGCTGGGAGAAGTCACTGTGTTTAACTCCATTGTACCAATTAATCATTCATCTCAATCACTGCCACTGTTCTCTGCTAGTGCATTCACAGACCCTTTAATTTTCTCAGTTTTCCTGTTGCGACTGAATTTTGCTTTGCATGCTCTTTTGAATGTGCCCCCTTCTACTGCATTTGTGACAAATTTCGTCTTTGAAACGGGCAGTCCTCTGCTCTGTGACCATCTCTGTCACACCTGTTGCATTTTCGGCCACACGGGGCGCTGTCGACTGCGTGAACTTGTGCAGGGAAATCTGTATGCATCAGTACTTCTTTTTACTTTGCAACTCAAATGCATCTTTAGTCGTAATTTCCATAGCCACAGCAATTTCAACAGCCTTTTGTAAACGTGAGCTCTGATTCTGTGAGCAAACGTTTTTGAATGTGTTCATGTTTCAGTCACAAACAAATCTATCCCTTAATGTGTCATTTAGGTTCTCTCCAAACTGGCAATGTTCAGACAGTTTCTTCAACTCTGCTACATATGTACTAACACCCTCCCCCATTCTGATCTCTCTTGTGGAAACGAAAACGTTCAGCGTGAGGAGTGGTTTAGGTGATAGAGTGATTTTGCAATATCTACCACAATCTCTGTGAATGTTTTATTTGAGGGCTTCAGAGGGGCAGTCAGATCTCTTAGCAAACTGTATGTTTTTGGGCCAATTAAACTCAACAACGCTGGTACTCTTTTGTTATCAGCAATGTCGTTTTACAATGAAGTACTGTTCCAGTCGTTCAATG
>NC_056460.1:1848201-1851539 GCF_018296145.1 Oncorhynchus tshawytscha
TGGCCGCATTTCAACCGAATATGTCGTGTTTGATCACCGAAAGACACAGACTTCAAAACTAAAGCTGTTTTTGGTAAGTATAAACCCTTCCACGTCTTCTGATGGAAGAACAGCAAAGGTAAGTGGAATATTTATGTGTTTATTATGGGTTTCTGTGGACTCCAAGTAGAGGAGCCATAATGCTAATTTCTGAGCGCCGTCTCATATTATTACATAGTGAACGAAATCTGTAACGTTAAAAATAAATGTAACACAGCGGTGCATTTTTAGAAGAAGTGTATCTTTCTATATATATGTAGAACATACATATTTAGTCAAAGTTTATGATGTGTATTCCTTGTTAGCTGACGGCATCTGCCGGAGCTATCGTCATTTCTCCGGACATTTGAGTAGCATTTTCTGAACAATGCGCGTCATTGAAAACAGAGATTTATGGATATATATAGCATATTATTGAAAAAAACAAATGTACTGTGTAACATGTTATATTACTGTCATCTGATGAAGATTTCAATAGGTTAGTGAAATTATTTTCAATTTGGCTATGGAAATTAGCTGTGTGTTAGCTTCGGTGTGTCTTCGGTGGTGGTTTGACATAAATATGTGCTATGTTTTCGCCGTAAAACATTTTAGAAATCTGACTTGCTGGGTAGATAAACAAGTTGTTTATCTTTAATTTGAGCTATTGGACTTGTTAATGTGTGGAGGTTAAATATTTTTAAGAATATTTTTTGCATTCCATGCGCCACATTCCAGCTGACGGTGGGAGGGCCGGTTCCCAATTGGGACTCAAGATCCTCAACAGGTTTTAAATCAGTCACTAAATATTCCAGTCATTAGACTATTCTCCTTGAGAATTAGAGTGAAAAGCGGTTGATCAAACCCTTAGCCCTCGTAGGTAAACATGCCTGTCACATGTTAAGTACACTCAGTAACTTTAAAACATCCAAGTAATAAAATAAACCACCATAAGAGACTTTATCATATGTCACATTACCATCCTGCAACCTCTAATCATGGTCACAATGATGTAAAAGCAAAACAAATAAAATATGTCAATACCATTGACCCTCTATTCACATATTTAACCTTCAAGTGCTAACTTTCTGCTGATTCATAATCTCAATCAGTCTTGACACTGGTTTAAATAGCCTTCCTGCCCTTGACCTAATATGACCCCGACTACCTTCAACTGCATAAGGGGTAACAGTGTTGTGTACTGTTGCAATAGTGTGTCCGTCAACACAGTCAGTACGTAACTGATCAGGTAAGGAATGGTCGCGTTTGGTAGGTCAGTACGGATATCGTAAGCAGACTGGTCAATTAGCTCACTCACTACACTGTTACAGTCTCAGTCAGATTCTTGAAGACTCTCTGATCGAGGCAGACCTTCCAGCTGCAGTATATCATCCACGGAATCCAAAGGTGGAATATCCTGAGCATCCAAGGATCGCACATCACCCTCCAGGCTTGTGTCACCTGTTCCTTCAGAAGACAACTCTGACACCCACACTCTGGTTCTGTACTCAGCACCATCATCCACTGCAGTGTCCATGGCAGCTGAGACCACTAGGCTGTCATTCATGTCCTCAGACTCTGTTAATCCAGACATGTCTGTTCCCTCCTCAACAGCAGCATGGGGAAGAGGAAGAAAGTTGACTGGCATTATCAGGTTGCGATGTACCGTCTTCTCCCGTCCAGTGGAGCTGTTCTGAATCTTAAAAGTGTGACTGTCAGCATTCAATCCAGTGACAAGGTAGACAGTATCCTCCCAACGGTCAGCGAGCTTCCGCTTTCCCCGCTCCCCTTGTTAGCCAGCAATACTCGATCCCCAATCTCCACTGGTGCTCCTCTGACTCTTCTGTCATAAAGGTCAGCATGCCTCTTCAACTGCTTCGCTGCAGATGGCTGTGCTGCATTCATGGCTTCTTTCAGATCTCTCCTCAAAGACTGAACAAACTGGTCATAGTCGACAACTTCTGGGTTCTCTATGACAGAGCCAAAGACTATGTCAACAGGCAGTCCTCCCAAACATTAGCAGGAAAGGGCAAAGCCTTGGCGGGATGGTCTTCTCCCACTCTCAACAAAGAAGATGACTTTGCTGATCACGTTGTCATCATGCTGCTTACTCATCAGTAGGTCGTGTGGCAGAACATCGACATCGGTCTGCTCTGATGGCATAACAGCCTGTGGTCTGCATGTGAGCCCACTTCACCCACCCAGCACATGTGTGAATGAAGAACAGCTGCAACTTCATGTCTTGATAAAGCACCAGATGGGGTAAACAGTAGCCTGACAGCTAATGACCACTTCGTTGGAGTCAGAGGCTTTGTCAAAGGGATGGCTGGACCAGCGAAACACATCTTGCACTCTGTCTGTGCGCACAGCGTCGGCTTCAGCTAGTAAGGTCTCGTACGGGACCCTTGTCAGGCGATGGAGTGCACTGGGTCGTACGAAGGGCTCTCTGCTCAAAGCATCTGCAACAACATTTATTTTTCCAGGGATGTACTTAATGTCAAACTCGTACGGTACCAGCTTGGCGACCCATCTCTGTTCACAAGCATCAAGCTTTGCTTTGGTCAGAATGTATGTCAAGGGATTATTATCCGTCCATACCGTGAACTGCTGTCCCCGTAGCCAGTGGTGGAACTTGTCACAGATAGCCCATTTCATGGCAAAGAACTCGAGCCTGTGCAGGATACCTCGACTGTGCATAACTGAGGGACTTGCTCGCGAAGGCTATAGGTCTCGCTGTAGCTCCCGGTTCCTGCACCTGAGATAGCACAGCACCTAAGCCATTGCTGCATGCATCCACCGAGAGTAGAAAGGGTTTTTCGAAGTTGGGGTGGGCCAACAAAACCTGGTCCAGTAAGGCTTGCTTTAGCTGGAATAAGGCCTGTCTGCATTCTGTTGTCCAGTCGGCAGCTGTCAACTTCCTGACAGGTGTGCTTCGCTTCTTTTTCCAGCGTGGAGCCTTGTGTCCAGTAGTCAATACAAAGAGAGGCTTTGCAATGGTCGAGCAACCTTCAATGAACTGTTGATAATACACCACCATCCCAAGGAATGACCTCAATTTCTTCTGAGATGGAATGTCAGTGCCATCTTTCATCAGATCAGCTTCTGTTACTCCTGTAATGGCCCTCACCTTCTCAGGGTCTGTAGCTACACCATCCGCACTAATGATATGCCCCAGAAACTTCACAGACCTCTGCAGAAAGTTACACTTTTTTGGCGCCAACTTCTGATTGTGAGCCTTGAGTCGCTCAAAAACCATTTCCAGGCGCTGTATAGCCAGATCTTCAGTGGGCGCATAGACCAAGACATCGTTGAATAATTTT
>NC_056460.1:1851639-1892976 GCF_018296145.1 Oncorhynchus tshawytscha
CCACAGCAGTATATCCTGCAACAGCAACAGCCACAATGGGCTTAACGGGGCCCTGCCTGGACCATACAGAGGAAACTACCAGTGTTATAACTACGAATTCCCGGTCACTTTGCCAGAGATTGCATGAAACCACTCTCCCCACAGCAACAACAATGGAGAGGAAGAGGACGTGGAGGAAGAGAGAAGGAAGAGGAGGACCCCCCTCTTCACTACAACCAACCAGGACCTCAGCAGTCAGCACCTGCATACAACCACCCAGGACCTACTCACATGCAACAGCAGCAGGAGGATACAACCAACCGCAGTTCCAGGAATGGCTGGGGACACCATGCCCTGGCCATGAAGATGCCCACCACCTGCGGCAGGAGGGGGGAGCCGATATTTTCAACTACACACTGAACCATCTATGATATGTGAAGTTGAGGGTGTTCCCCATCAGTTCCTGATAGACACAGGATGCACCTATTCTACTATCAAGTTCCTCAAATGCTGTCATCTGATTCCATATCGGTGGTAGGGGTCACGGGATCACCTGAGGCTCAAAGCCGCACTATCCCTTTAACATTCTCCTGGGAAAATTCTCAGTTGAAACACCAGTTCCTGTACTGTCCAAAATGCCCGATCAACCTACTAGGGCGGGACCTCTTATGCAAAATG
Source organism: Oncorhynchus tshawytscha (assembly GCF_018296145.1). Taxonomy (NCBI): domain Eukaryota; kingdom Metazoa; phylum Chordata; class Actinopteri; order Salmoniformes; family Salmonidae; genus Oncorhynchus; species Oncorhynchus tshawytscha. The sequence continues at coordinate 1,852,297 of NC_056460.1, forward strand.
GGGTGCACCATATCTTACGGAAAGTGGAGTGGAAGTATCCACCAACCCTCCCACTTCAACACCTGATCGCCCAGTAAGAATTATGATGATGCCACTCCTGCCGATGCCCACACTGTCTGAAACCCAAGAAGTGTACTGGCTAAAATGCCTACCCACAGGCCCTGCCACCCCTCACATCCAGTTTAAGTTCAACCAACTGAAAGCTCAAATCTACACTCTGCACCCATATAAGACTCCCCAAGCTGAGATCCATTGCACACTCAATGCAACAGACACTGATGACTGCCCCTACACTGAAGACTGGGACGAAGACATGATGCACCTGACCCCACCTATCAGGTGTTGTACCATTGTGTGTGGCCCAGAGGGGTGGCAGCACCGTCATCCTACGACCAAGGAACCTCCATGCACCCCTGGCCTGGACGGCTGAAGCCTCAACAGCTTTTGCACTCCGGAAAACAGATCTATCAGCGGCAGCAGCTCTGACTGCACCTGTCTACAAGAACAAGTTCCATCTGGATGTTTCTGAAAAGGAAGGATTCACCTCGTTCGTCCTATTCCAGAAACAAGAGGGGGAGAGAAGGGTATTGATGTACCACTCCTCCAAACTTGACCACATTGAGGTAAGACAGACAACATGCTCCAGATACGTTGCTGCAGTAGCAAAAGCTATTGGAAAAACAGCTCACCTCGTGATGTGTGACCTGAAGAATGAACCACTGACCAATCCCGACCAATGGCTGTACACTGATGGCTGCTGCTACAAAGGAGAAGAAGGAAACATAGCAGCCTATGCGGTGGTACAGCAACACCCAGACGGCTCACACGTCACCCTTGAATCAGCCATCATCCCTCAACCAGCATCTGCCCAATTAGCTGAAATCATCGGATTGACCCAGGCCCTCATCAGAGCAAAAGGAAAGACTGTGAATATATATACAGACTCAGCCTATGCCCATGGAGCAGTCCACACTGATGGACCACAGTGGGTAAGAAGAAACTTTACCACAACAGGAAATCGTCCAATCAAACACAAGACACAGATGGAGAGACTAATAGCATCAGTACCATTACCGGCACAGGTAGCCCCAGCAAACCTTTGTCCAGAACTTTTACGAGAAAGCACATGGCCCCACACCCGAAGGCAAACTAAAGACCCTCCAAAAGGTCTCGCACATCTGGTGGCACCCTCACATGAAAAATATGACTGACTTATTTTATGACGAATGCAATGTTTGTGACAGCCACAACCCAAAGAAACCATATCAAACACCAATGGGCTCATACCCAGCACCTAATGCATGTTTTCAGGACATTAGTATAGACTACACCGACATGGGCCCCGACAATGTATATAAAGACAAACGCTATCTCCTAGTTATGGTAGATAGGTTCTCCAAATGGGTAGACGCAATACCAACAGAAAAGGGGGATGCTAGGTCAGTCGTTAAGTGGCTACAAACCAAACTAATACCCAGGTATGGTATCCCAAGACAAATCAAATTTGACAAATGGCTCACATTTCAGTAACAAACACCTGAGACAGGTGGAAGAAAGATTTGGCATAACCCACAGATTTGGATCTGTGTACAGGCCCCGGTCCCAAAATCTGGTGGAACGTTAAACCAAAAGCTGAAAGCTAAGATAGCAAAAGTGTGTGCAGGTTCGAAGTTGACATGGGTTGAAGCCCTGCCTCTGGCGTTGATGGCAATGAGAGCATCACCAGGAGCAGGCACCCATCTCTCTCTCATGAGATAATGACTGGTAGAGTCATGCCTGGTCCACCAAGGGAGGGAGGTCATATGCCCGCTCTTGATGTACAACAAATTGTAATGTCTGATTATGTGAAAAAACTGACGGTTCTCTCTCAGCACTCTCTACCCAGGTTCACAAGGTCCAGGAGGGGGAGCTGCCGGGGGACACGCCACCACTGAAGGTAAAGGTTGGTGACTGGGTGAGGGTTAAAGTCCACAAGAGAAAGTGGCTGGAACCCAGGTGGACTGGACTGTACGAAGTGAAGGAGGTTACTTCACACTCAGTCCAGGTCAAAGGTAAATCAGGCGTACCTTGGCACCACCTTACACATTGCACTCCAGCCCCAATTCCTTCTAGAACACTGACTGAAGTCAGAGCTGATTTGAACAGCCTAAATTTGATTCCAAATGAAGAAATTCCTGACTCAGGTAATGGGGCATCAAACCCCTCTAACCCTGATAAAGGAACCTCGCCCAGTTAAAGGGATATTTCTCTCTCCCTGGGCAAGGCTAGGAATATCTGAACCACTGTTTGTGATATTCCTACTGATATTTGGAGTAACCCTAGGCACTCTCACATGGTTAATAGAACAACAAACACATACTAAAGCATCAACCCATCTCACCCCAACCCCTATCCCTGATACCATTCCTAGCACCACTCCCTTCAATCTCACACGCACCAAACATAGCACTACACCTACAGACCCACCATGCACACCAGACAAGGTTAGAAGCACCAGCTTATGTATACCCACGAATGCAACCACCACCATTGCACTACCTCGCTTCGCTGCATACTTGAGGGGGCTTCTTGTTTTCGTTATATCCTCCTTCTCCTTTCTGCTATAGTCTTCTCGTCTTAAAAGACGTGAAGAGGGGGACTCAAAAATTTGGTTCCTACCAAATTGTTTGCTTCATATTTTATTTCTATTGTTCACGTCTAATAAGACGTGAAGAGGGGGATTTGTTATATAAATAATCTAATATCAAGCATTACTAGCAGACCAACGCTCTGGTTAAACCGGATGTCCTCAGATAACTCTGGGCCCAGTGTCCTCAGTCAAGTTTAGAGCCTACGTGCAATAACATGATTATCCGAAGGACACACAGCTGCCATCACGCAAATATACTCCCCTGTAAACTACAAAGAACATCCTGCAACACTAACGAGCTTAGAGTGCCAAACTATCTCACTGACATTGACCCTTGCATGCACTCCTGCAAAGACAGGAAACACCTGAGCCTAAAGCAGACATTGCCAGTCCCTATATCCACGCTTCCTTGACACACAAACATCTCATGAGCACTGTACACTCACACTCCACCCCACCTACTGGTCGGGTGCCAAGAGCAGAGGACTTTGCTGTGCACCAATGGGGCTCCTGCTCTGGCTAGAGCAGGCCTGCCTCCAACTCTTCAGGACCAGTCAGAAGACCAACACGACGAGACTCCATCTACATTATTCTGTGTATACATTCTGCTGTAAACTCTGGCTGAGCAGCCTAATTATTCTGACTCCTCACAGAGTCATATTGCTTAGGTCCGTGCACGATGTAGGACAAGATATCTTTGACTAAATAAACTGCCTTTTTGCTACACCTGATTCCACTCTGTCCAGCGTCCATGATTTGGTCTCGCCCTCCTGTATTTGAACATCAACATTATCCGACTCTGACACCATGTTTGAATGTTAAATGACGAGACAGAGGCATTGATGCGAGTAACCAGTCTTGTTCCGTACATCACAACACATCCGGGTATCTCAAGCACCCAGGTAAAACACAAGAGTTGCAGTAATGAACATTTACCAACAGATGGCATCACTGTGCCATCTTACACCCATAACAGAAGACTTGTTCAGAGTTAAAGAGGACAATGACGTTTTAGTGAAAGAAGAAGAGGAGGGGGAGGTGACTGTCACATCGGACAATGAAGAAGAGGAGGAAACTGGATATCTCGGCCCGGTTTCCCAAACGCATCTTAAGGCGTCCGATGGTTCTAACGATGAAGGGGCCCTGATTAACACGAGTAAGTACTGTCTTAAAAACAGAAGCACAAACTCTGCTGTTGTTGAACTGATGTGTGGTGTTAATTGGGAAATTTGCAATTGCTACATCCATATTTTGACTTTTAAATTATTTATTTATAGGCATTTGATTCTTGAAGATTATAACGCATGCCTCATGAGCTTAGTTCAACTGTTTACCACATCAGAACCCCAAATAAGCTTTTTTTACTCCAATGTTTAGAAAAATGTAAAGCAACACTGTATAGCCTCAACATGGTTAAAACTATAATGTTGATATCATGGATGGTCAGTCCTTGCATGAATTTGAGAGTAGTTACATTTCTCCAGCCCCATCCATCATCTTATTACCAAGATAGTGTTGTAATTAGTGGTGTAATTACAGCTATTGTTTACAGCTACAGTTATTGGTTGAACTGCAGATTGGTTGATTGTTGTGAGGCTTTTTTAAAGGGGCAATCTAGTTTTTAAACAAACAAAATGGCAGCTCAGAGTCCTGAACTGTGTTAGAAAACTGCACTGTTTGTGATGTTAATTGAGTATATAGTATGCTTAATGGTCATAGTATGATGTAGTTGGTATGCCAAAAGGTCCCGGATGTTATACTAAATCCGCCAAAATATAACATATACACGCAGTACTTTAGGGCCCATAATGTAATTCTTCAGGAAATGGGCGTGGCTTCACATCGATTTCAGATTTGAAGAAAACTGAGGAAAATATTCAGCCGAAGTCCAACGAGAGCAGATACAACTTCATTGCTTTAACTGATTATGACAAATGTTAAGAAAATGTTGAGCAATGTAATAAAGTAATGACTTTTCAAACAAGTTACGTTACACATTATGTTAGCTACACTATCCTTACAAAACGCATAGCATATCTTTACAGCACTATGTATCGATATGTTAACTAGCTACCTAACGTTAGTTGGCTACTTATACATCAAACTTGCCAGTTTAGTAACTATATTCTAACTAATTACCCAACGTTTAGTGACTTGATGAGAGAGCAGAATAACTGATGCATTTAATAACGCTCAACACCCGTTGAATATGGCCGGTGTCAGTAAAAATGTCAAAAAAGCTCAAATTAAATTGTTGCCAGCAGCACAGTTAGTCACCAACGCTCTGGATAACATGCAAACAGCCTAACCAGCTCTGCTAGGGCAAGTAAAATGGTAAGAGTGAGGTTTTCTCTGATTTGTGCTATCCAAGTTAGCCAGTTAGCTTGGGTGCTTTACTGTCATTGTGAGGTCAGAACGCTTGGATCGACCCTACTCCTCAGCCATATAGTATTAGTTTACAAACAGTGGCATTATACGAGCTTATGTTTTGGTTTCTAGTGGGGTAATACGGTTGAAACATTTTGAGGCATTTATAAGTTATATTCTTCAAGAATCAATGGTTATATAGTAAATGGGTATTTCTATAACTGTCCGTGTAGATTTCCTGTTGGGGTCAAATTGTTAGAGCTGTTGATAAGTCATTGTATAATATTCAGCCAATTTATTTTCATGCCATTACATCAATACAGCCCAACCAGAAGAAAGGAAACTCTTCCTGAACCAACTCCTCCTGCTGTCCTTCATAAATTCTAATGATAATTTAACCGTGTTTCTAGGCTAAATAGTATATTCTAGAATGACCATTGTAGACTTCCTGTGGGGGTCAAATTGTTAGAGCTAGAGATAAGTCATTGTATAATATTCTGGCAATTCTTTTCATGACATTACTTACATTAAAGGCAAAAGATTGTATTGTCTTAGCAAGGTGTTGCTCAAATAATGTTGGCTGCTAATCGCTGGTCAGCGGGCTAGCTAGCTTGCTAAATGTATTAATAGTCAGAACAAATGTAGCTAGCTAATACTGCCTGGTACCACTGCTGTTGTAGACCTAGATACGGCTGCACAAACATGCTTATCAGAGAGGAGTAAGCGAAGTATGAATATGTTGGCTAGCTAGCAGGCTACATGAAGTAAGAAAACAACATGTAATGTAACATCTAATTAGGGTCAACTGGAAACACTGACCAACACTTTGTTTCCTACCATGTCTTCTTATCTGAGGTTTGTAAGTCAGACTACACTCATCCGGTGTATTGCTACCACCTACTGTACAGGGTTATAAAAAATAAGCAAAACACAAAAAAATTGGGATTAACAAATCATACAAATTACGTAAAATAAAAAATAAACACAAACCAAATTCACTCCACTACCCTGAATTTCAAACAAAAATGGTACTATTCAGATCCCTACACAGGTTCAGGAACCTGGGAGGGGTGGAACGTCTTCATTCAGTACTCCCTGTAACATTTAGTCTGTGAAATCCTGGAGATCCAGAAATCTATTTGCCGCCTTCAAAATGATGTCTAGCTTCTTAGATGTTTTATTAGTTTATTATTAATGCAATTTATCACTGCGGCAATGCAAATGCAATTTTGTTGTCGAAACTCCTCCATGCTATTGCAGAAACTGTTAGTTTTGGATGAAGGCTAGTAATAATTTATTAATGCATTTATCACTTGCTCTATAAACACAACAATGTCCACCTCTTTCACTATTTGTCTGTTGGGATCCTTCTCTTGCATGGCTTCACTGCAGACTGTGGGACATGAACTACCTTCTCCTCTCTACTCCTTCGGCTATTTTCACTGCCTCCACATAGGATACCTGCTGGATTGGCCTGATCATCCTAGCTACTATGACCTCCTTCATCCGTACCGGGCACCCCGGGAACTCGGGAACGCGATTCACATCACAAATACAACGTGCTTCATCTGACTATGACATATTTATTCCTTCGACGAACACTTGCCACTTGTTCAAACCTTTTTACAATTGTAACACTGCAGCGGTTTCTGTATATCTCACTTACCCAGGTTTTACATAAGATGGGAGAACCACTTCACCAAACCACAGTAAGACCTTCCGTCGATCATTCATTTTAATCAACGTGCGTCTACCTGAAATGTTTAACCTAAACCACACAAAGCTTTCTCCTTTTGCGCTGTTGACACACAATCTGCATTATACCACTCCTGGTCACTCAAACCTATTCCACTTTACCCAATTCATCCTTCACCATCTTTGAGACCGTTAACTTTTCACTCCACTGTTCTTCACCATCGTCCACTCAGTCTCACCAACTGTACTCACGCCAAGATAATCCCTCAATGCTTCCTCCATTGCTCCTCCAGTCATACCCTGGACACCCTCGCTCTTTGCTGTGAAAGATGTGAGAGTTTGTGTTCTCAAAGTAGCACCTATATTGTTCTCATTCCAGCACATCTGTTGTTTCACCAACTTGTTATCCCTTTCGTCTGCACTACTTGCTGTCATTTCCCTTCCTAATTTTAACCTCTTGGATGTCTCCACCACACTCCTACTCTGTCAGTAATTCCTCCCTGGTTTATGAACATGGTAGTCATGTCAAACAACAATATATTAAAGGTGTTGCACATTCTATTCCAAATCTAGAATTAGAATTGTCATTATGTTTCCATGATTTCAACTGTTCACCAGTTAACTAAGCCTATAATGTGGATACCAAGGATGTGGATACCAAGGAGCTTGACACTCTCAACATGCTCCACTACAACCCCTTCGATGAGAAAGGGGGCATGCTCAGTGTTTAGTCCCAGGGTCCTTCGCTTAGTGGTGAGCTTTGAGGGACTATGGTGTTGATCGCTGAGCTGTAGTCGATGAAAAGCATTCCCACATGGGTGTTCCTTTTGTCCAAGTGGGAAAGGGCAGTGTGGAGTGCAATAGAGATTGCATCATCTGTGGATCTGTTGGGGCGGTATGCAAAATCAAATCAAATCAAAATCAAATCAAATGTATTTGTCACATACACATGGTTAGCAGATGTTAATGCGAGTGTAGCGAAATGCTTGTGCTTCTAGTTCTGACAATGCAGTAATAACCAATGAGTAATCTAACTATGAATTCCAAAACTACTACCTTATACACACAAGTGTAAAGGGATAAAGAATATGTACTTAAAGATATATGAATGAGTGATGGTACAGAGCGGCATAGGCAAGATGCAGTAGATGGTATCGAGAACAGTATATACATATGAGATGAGTATGTAAACAAAGTGGCATAGTTTAAAGTGGCTAGTGATACATGTATTACATAAAGATGCAGTAGATGATATAGAGTACAGTATATACGTATACATATGAAATGAATAATGTAGGGTATGTAAACATTATATTAAGTAGCATTGTTTAAAGTGGCTAGTGATATATTTTACATCAATTCCCATCAATTCCCATTATTAAAGTGGCTGGAGTTGAGTCAGTGTGTTGGCAGCAGCCACTCAATGTTAGTGGTGGCTGTTTAACAGTCTGATGGCCTTGAGATAGAAGCTGTTTTTCAGTCTCTCGGTCCCAGCTTTGATGCACCTGTACTGACCTCGCCTTCTGGATGATAGCGGGGTGAACAGGCAGTGGCTCGGGTGGTTGTTGTCCTTGATGATCTTTATGGCCTTCCTGTGACATCGGGTGGTGTAGGTGTCCTGGAGGGCAGGTAGTTTGCCCCCAGTGATGCGTTGTGCAGACCTCACTACCCTCTGGAGAGCCTTACGGTTGTGGGCGGAGCAGTTGCCGTACCAGGCTGTGATACAGCCCGACAGGATGCTCTCGATTGTGCATCTGTAGAAGTTTGTGAGTGCTTTTGGTGACAAGCCAAATTTCTTCAGCCTCCTGAGGTTGAAGAGGCGCTGCTGCGCCTTCTTCACGATGCTGTCTGTGTGGGTGGACCAATTCAGTTTGTCTGTGATATGTACGCCAAGGAACTTAAAACTTACTACCCTCTCCACTACTGTCCCATCGATGTGGATAGGGGGGTGTTCCCTCTGCTGTTTCCTGAAGTCCACAATCATCTCCTTTGTTTTGTTGACGTTGAGTGAGAGGTTATTTTCCTGACACCACACTCCGAGGGCCCTCACCTCCTCCCTGTAGGCCGCCTCGTCGTTGTTGGTAATCAAGCCTACCACAGTGTCTCCTGACCCCTCCTGTCTCAGCCTCCAGTATTTATGCTGCAGTAGTTTATGTGTCGGGGGGCTGGGGTCAGTTTGTTATATCTGGAGTACTTCTCCTGTCCTATTCGGTGTCCTGTGTGAATCTAAGTGTGCGTTCTCTAATTCTCTCCTTCTCTCTTTCTTTCTCTCTCTCGGAGGACCTGAGCCCTAGGACCTGAGCTCCAGGACTACCTGACATGATGACTCCTTGCTGTCCCCAGTCCACCTGGCCATGCTGCTGTTCCAGTTTCAACTGACCTGAGCCCTAGGACCATGCCCCAGGACTACCTGACATGATGACTCCTTGCTGTCCCCAGTCCACCTGGCCATGCTGCTGCTCCAGTTTCAACTTCCACCTGACTGTGCTGCTGCTCCAGTTTCAACTGTTCTGCCTTATTATTATTGGACCATGCTGGTCATTTATGAACATTTGAACATCTTGGCCATGTTCTGTTATAATCTCCACCCGGCACAGCCAGAAGAGGACTGGCCACCCCACATATGCTCTCTCTAATTCTCTCTTTCTTTCTCTCTCTCGGAGGACCTGAGCCCTAGGACCATGCCCCAGGACTACCTGACATGATGACTCCTTGCTGTCCCCAGTCCACCTGACCGTGCTGCTGCTCCAGTTTCAACTGTTCTGCCTTATTATTATTCAACCATACTGGTCATTTATGAACATTTGAACATCTTGGCCATGTTCTGTTATAATCTCCACCCGGCACAGCCAGAAGAGGACTGGCCACCCCACATAGCCTGGTTCCTCTCTAGGTTTCTTCCTAGGTTTTGGCCTTTCTAGGGAGTTTTTCCTAGCCACCGTGCTTCTACACCTGCATTGCTTGCTGTTTGGGGTTTTAGGCTGGGTTTCTGTACAGCACTTTGAGATATCAGCTGATGTACGAAGGGCTATATAAATAAATTTGATTTGATTTGATTTGATTTGTGTCGTCCGCAAATTTGATGATTGAGTTGGAGGCGTGCGTGGCCACGCAGTCGTGGGTGAACAGGGAGTACAGGAGAGGGCTCAGAACGCACCCTTGTGGGGCCCCAGTGTTGAGGATCAGTGGGTGGAGATGTTATTACCTACCCTCACCACCTGGAGGCGGCCCGTTAGGAAGTCCAGTACCCAGTAGCACAGGGCGGGGTTGAGACCCAGGGTCTCGAGCTTGATGACGAGTTTGGAGGGTACTATGGTGTTAAATGCTGAGCTGTAGTCGATGAACAGCATTCTCACATAGGTATTCCTCTTGTCCATATGGGTTAGGGCAGTGTGAAGTGTGATTGAGATTGCATCGTCTGTGGACCTATTTGGGCGGTAAGCAAATTGGAGTGGGTCTAGGGTGTCAGGTAGGGTGGAGGTGATGAGTGGCTACAGACATGAGTGCTATGGGTCGTTAGTCATTTAGGCAGGTTACCTTAGTGTTCTTGGGCACATGGACTATGGTGGTCTGCTTGAAACATGTTGGTATTACAGACTCAGACAGGGAATAAAAATGTCAGTGAAGACCCTTGCCAGTTGGTCAGCGCATGCTTGGTGTACACGTCCTGGTAATCCATTGGACCCTGTGGCCTTGTGAATGCTTGAAACATGTTGGTATTACAGACTCAGACAGGGAATAAAAATGTCAGTGAAGACCCTTGTCAGTTGGTCAGCGCATGCTTGGTGTACATGTCCTGGTAATTCATTGGACCCTGTGGCCTTGCGAATGTTAACCTGTTTAAAGGTCTTACTCACATCGGCTGCGGACAGCTGATGCTGTCATGCATGTTTCAGTCTTACTTTCCTTGAAGAGAGCATATAAGTAATTTAGCTAGTCTGGTAGGCTCGTGTCACTAGGCAGCAATTGGTTGTGCTTCCCTTTGTAGTCTGTGGCAAGCCCTGCCACATCCGGCGAGGGTTGGAGCCAATGTTCAAGGGGTATATCAATCTCCCCAGGGTAGCAGTATATGTTGAGTGATTTGCCCTCAAAGTGTTACCACTCCCATGCTGTCATGCATGTTTCAGTGTTACTTTCCTTGAAGAGAGGCGCTTTGTCATTTCCAGAGTCAGTTTATTATGGTACTGTCCATATGTAGCTTGTTTTTGGTCACAGAATGGCTGAATAAGTGCAACATTTTACCTGGAGCTAACTATGCAGAGCATAGAGCATGTGGAATGACTTTAGCCTCCCTCCAGGCCTGAGGACACACACCCTCTAGTAGGCTTAAATTAAAGATACGGAAAATAGGAGTGGCAATCTAGTCCGCTATTCTCCTCAGTAACTTCCCATCTAGATTGTCAGACCCCGGTGGCTTGTCATTGTTGATAGACAATAATTTTTTCACATCTTCCACACTGAATTTACAGAATTCTACATTTCAATGCTTGTCTTTCATAATTTGGTCAGATATACTTGGATGTGTAGTGTCAGCGTTTGCTGCTGGTATGTCATGCCTAAGTTTGCTAATCTTGCCAATGAAAAAATCATAAAAGTAGTGGGCTTTGATGTCTGTCTTTTTTCCCAAAATTGTATGTAAAGTTCTCAAAGGCTTTTTACTATCATTCTTTGTCATTTATCTTTGTTTCATTGTGTCGTTTGTTTCTTTTTATTCAGTTTGTCACATGACTTCTCAATTTGCAGGATGTTTGCCAATCGGTTGTACAGCCAGACTTATTTGCCATTCCTTTTGCCTCATCCTTCTCAACCATCACATTTTGCAATTCCTCATCAATCCACTGGGATTTAACAGCTTTTACAGTCATTTTCTTAATAGGTGCATGCTTATTAGTAACCGGAATAAGCAATTTCATAAATGCATCCAGCGTCTGGTTGCTCCTCATTACACACCACAGAGCAGCAAATATTCTTTACATCATCAACATAGGAATCACCCGTTTTTATTAAATAATTGACACACAAATGACTCAAGGGAACCAGAGATCAAGATAGCCTAACCATAAGAAAAAAAACTCATCCTCCTCCAGCTGCTGCCGGCCTTCATAAATTCTGACGTTATGCTCCTGAAGTTTCCAGTAATGGGCTACAACAGCAGTCGGCAAACTTTTTCATTTGTATTGCCAATTTATCTGACCATTTCTACTGATCTGGTGCCAGTTATGATTTTCATATTCACATTTTACTGTAACAGTTTCATTTAATTTACAATAGTAATAATAATTATAATACTCTTTCTCAAAATCATTATCTGTGATTAATCTATATTCTATATAAATCGAAGTGAAATTTATACAAATCTAAACTTTTATTGCCATTGCCAACTATGTAAAAATAGCCTACATAAAGCCAACAAATAAAAACAGCTAGAAAATATCCAGATAAAAATAAATCACATTGGCTGCGCATGGCCTGTCTACATAGTTGATACACTGTTTCAAGTTCTATCACCTGGGTCGGTCTGAAAGTTGAAATAAAATATTCTGGTCCCTCAGTTTCCCGCACCAGTGAGTTTGGGACAGACACAGATGTAGGCTATTTGTGTAAGGGATAATAAGTATTCAGGTATTTTATGACATTTCCACTGGATCAGAGCATTACATTTTTTCCCTTTCATGTTGAGTGGTTATCAAGAGTGAGAGCTGGAAATATTTTTTACAAATACTTTGAGGAACTATTGTCATTTGCCAATTGATTTTAGTAAGACTTTGTTTACTTGCTGTTTGAGGTAAAGAAAAAATGACTTTGAGAAGCTCCACAACTCATTAGTGGTGGTGCATAAATACTATCAGACATCCCCAAATAGGTGCATCGCGCTCTGCACGTCATTGTTTGTACAACATAATGGCAACGCTGTTGGCATCACCTTTTTACAGTGGATTTTTGCTGTTGTGATCCTTAAACCACCTGTCCGACTTTTTGTTCACGCAGGAGAGAGACGTGACTATCGTGGATCCTCTGGGGGCCCTCAACAACCTCATGATGCTGACGAGGCAGAAAAGAGTTTCTCCACGTCAAAACACCAGCAGAGACAACAGGGAAGAAATCTTATTGCTGCTCTGACTGTGGGAAAGGTTGCAAATATTCATCAGAACTTAAAATACACCAGAGAAAACACACAGGAGAGAAGCCTTATAGCTGTGATCAATGTGGGAAGAGTTTTATTACATCTAGCCGGCTGATTCACACCAGAGAACACACACAGGAGAGAAATATCATAGCTGTGATCAATGTGACAAGAGATACTCTGATAAAAGATCTGATCAAACATCAGAAAATACATACATGAGGGAGTTGTTTCATGATATCAATGAAATAATGTCACAATGTAGAATGTTTTAACATTGTAGGAGTATTTTTATTGATGTCACGATGTAGAATGTTTTAACATTGTAGTAGGAGTATTTTAATGATGTTCTACCTTATTGTTTGCCCTGTTCAATTGATTGCAGCATGATATGGATATTAGCCTCAGGGGAAAATCCAGGCTCTGAATTGAAAGAGTATTATTTAACAAAAAGTGACTAACAAAAAAAAGAGCTGTGTTACACTTACTGTGTTGGTGACCCACTTGAATCAAAATGCAGCACTTCAAAATGTAGCTAGCTGTTTTTGAAAAGTTGAAAAAAAACATGGAATATGATAATTGTTGCAGATGTTTGTGTATATACACATGAAAGCAGTATAATAAATTGGTCTATAATCAATTGTATTAACAATCTGACATCACTCCAGTATTTCTTGACAACATTCAAATACGAATGGTCTTTATTCCACTACTGAAGAAGCATGTCTCAAATCACCTCATATTTCAAATATTCAGCCTGACAAAGATACATGTTTTATTATTCCATGCCTCACCATTAAGTGAAATATTGCCAATACATATTAACAAAGGGGTGAACATTTGGTTTTGATTTTCATATTTACAATTGTAACATTTAGTAATCATTATTTATGCAACCAGCTGACCATTTTTGGGTACAATTATATTGACATTGTTGCCCTGCTTTTAGAATGTCAGGGTTCATTCTCAGATGTGCCAACCCAAATGTACTAGAGCATGACATTGGGGACTTGGCCCCGATCCAACAACATGCCTATTGAGTGAACCCTGAAAAGAGAGAGAAGCTCCGCAGTGAGGTGGAAAGTTATTACGGATATTGCAGGAGTTGGTTGCTGATTGTCTCAAGGGTGGGCAGTCAGCAAGTTTTGCATTTAGCCAGTGCTTTGCCATGGATTACAATGTATTTTGTTCCAAGTCGAGAGTTCTAGAACTAAGTGAGTTTTAGAAAGACGACAGTTCTAGAAGGTTGTGGGGGAGAAATATAGGATCTATATGTTGTCTTAAGGGGGAAAGTGTTACATTCTTTGGTTTTTCCATTTGTTTTGAGCTCGTTAGCACGTATAGCTCGTTAGCACTGATTGGTGTCACCTCGTTAGTCAGTATGTGTTACACCTGTGCTGGCTTGTTCATCTCGTTAGTGGGAAGGTGTTTCACCTGAGCTGGTCCAGGTTCTATTTAAGAGTGTCTGGACCAGTGCTCCAGTTGTCTTTTGTTAGATGTGGAGAGTCAACACCTTTTAGTTGCTCCACTTTTTTGGTTTACTTCCTGTCTTTAAGTTTGGTGTGGCTTTTTCTTTTGTTTGCCTCTTCTTGGGCAGATTTAGTGGGTCTCATGGTGGGTGTCTTTTAGGTCCCAGTTGTTACTAGTCAACTTTCCGTGGACACCCCCATAGTGTCTTTCAGAACCCCTCCTAAAACCCCACCTGTGTAGTTGTCGTTGTTGTCACTGACTCTTTGTTAGTTCCCTTTTCTCTTTAAGTGACATTTCTGGTTTTCTTGTTAGATACTACTGCACTGTCCAAGATAGAAACACAAGCATTTCACTACACCTGCAATAACATCTGCTAAACAAGTGTATGTGACCAATAAAATGTGATTTTGATTTTAAATTAATGTCCTATTTATCGAAGATGCTGGTGGCTGGGGTCAAAATGACTCCAAAGGATTTGAATTTGTTACAAGTCCATTTTGATACAGAAACACTAAACCATTATCTAGATTTATTAAGAATTGATTGACAAAGTCATGAAAAATTTGAATAATTGATTAAACCACATTTTGGCTATGATAAAAGATATGCCTAGAAGTATGGTTCAATGCAAATGTGTAGTGGGTGTAAAGTTTGTTTTAAACTCACTCATTAAACACGAATCAATCAACACATGCTTATTTTTGAACGACTTAATATAATAAACTTTTATGAAATAAATGAAAATAAACTTTTGCTTCCTCAACTGCGTTGCCCACTCCCGTCAGCAGATGGCGATGTGCATCTTTTAGGTTCAGGCGATGCTGCCAGTGTGACGTATAATCTAGTGGACGGGACACTTCAAGAACAACAGCTAGTCAGACACCTCAGTAGCTTTCTAGCAAACACAACTACAACATTCACTCTCTTTACACGGTTTTGGTGTATATTAGTCGCTGTGTATTAAACACATTTTTGTCGTATGTACTTGTTGGCCCATTCAATTATATATTTACGTTGTTTGTCAGCTTAGAACTAGGCTAACATCTCCAACCATGAGTTCACTAAGCTACTCTCCTCCTGATAAAGAAGAGGAGGTCTGCTGGACGGAGAAAGAAGCTCTCGTCAAAGAGGAGGAGGAAGAGAAATATGTTACAATACAAAAACAAGTAGAGGGTGAGGCTGTTACTGTGAAAGAAGAGAAGAGGAAGATGCGTTCAGAGTGAAAGAGGAGGACGGTGTTACAGTAAAAGAAGAGGAAGAGAAAGAGGAGGAGGCAGTTTGTGGAGTGAAAGAGGAGGAGGGGGAGATTACTGTCACATTGGAGGAAGAAGAGGAGGTTGGAGATCTGTTTAACACCAGTAAGTACCATCTAGGCAGTCATGAACCAATATGCAGTAAAGGGGTTCTACACTTTAATGTTGTTCTGTAGGAATGGCTGAAGCTACACTGTAGCGTGTAGAACATCAAGAGTGGACCATCAAAAAAATGTTAACAATTGATCAAATGCATCCATTGACAATGCCGGAAATGTTCTATTCCTCAATATCTCCTATTAGCTTAGCCCAATATGTACTCTTAGAGGGGCAATCAGCAGTTGTTACATCCATTTTGGGTCTTATACATTAATGATATGTACCCATTGTTTCTTTAAGAATTCACTTATAAATACCTCATGAGCTTAGTTCAGCTGTTGTACCCCATTAGAAACCAGAATATAAGCTTTTATTTTCCCCAATGTTTGTCAGTAAATATAAACAAACACAGTATATCCTCAAAACATGGTTAAAACTATCATGTTGATATCATGGATGGTTGCATTTCTCCAGCCCCATCCCTCAGCTTTTACTGAAACGGGGAGGGAGTACCCTTTGTTATTGTGTCTACTGCTGATTGCTGCCCCCGTTACTCCTCAAGGTCCAAGGACTATGTTATTTTCAGAGGTAGACTGGCTCTTAGCTGCCAGAGCCAGTCTACCTCTGAAAATAACATACAGTCCTTGGACCTTTCTCAATTGCAATACTGTTAAGGGATTTTTTTAATCAATAATGACTAATTATGTATACATTTCAATCAGGACTGACTAATCAGAATACTATTATGTTACTCTATAGATGTATGAATTGTCTTTTTATCCTAGTACTGAATATAATGTGTGTAATTATAATCAAGAATTAGAACAAAGACTGTCTGTTCCTTGGTAGAAACGAATTAACTTATCGTCAGACTGGCTAGAATGCTTATCTACACAGGGAGACCTTGGCCTGGTCGTAAATGATCTAAACCTGTGGTGAACGATGTAGGAAGGCTTGTGAACTATACTGCCATTGTATCGGAGTGGAGGAGGGACGGGACAGTTTAAAACCTATGATGTCATTTTCAGTTTATAACCTGTTGTAAATTGTATCATGTTCAGTACTCTCGAGAATAAACGCTATTGCTTGATTTTGAGACTGGTCTCCGCCCATTTTATGCAAATAAGTATCTTCCAAATCCTTAGAAATGGGCTGAGTGTATTAATTGAATTGGGTAATAAACATATAGGAATTTAATTCCAAGATGGCGTAGCAGTCAGACGTCTTGTCGTGTCGTGTCCCTTGTATATATATATTTTTTTTTACATATTTTTCTTTGCATATCTTTTAAAACATTTTGCTAAACCTCAACATCTAAATACTCTCCTGCAACCCGCCTCAACCAATGTAGCGTGGATCTGCTTTTTTTCCCTAAAGTATTTATATTTACTTCGGATCCGGAACCCCTCAACTGAACAACGCGACTCTAACCAGAGCATAATGGACCTATTATTTTTATCCCCGGATTCCCACCGCAAACGGAACATTTTCAGCTGGATCTTCACAACTAGCTAACTAGCTAACCGCAACCCCGGATGATTACTCCTGGCTAGCGTTTCCATCCACTTAGCTTGAAGCTAGCCCGGCCAGAGCTCCTGTGCTACCACCGAAGCATACTCCTGTGCTACAATATCCGGACCCACGACCGGTCTATCGATGTCACCGCATGAAGAGGCATAAACAGACTCACCCCATCCCCCAAAGGCTAACTTTCTAGCCCTTACTATCTGCTTGCTTGCTAATTTGGCCTGCTAACTGCTAGCTTGTTTAGCCCCGGTCCGATAACTGCTAGCTTGTTAGCACAGGCCTGCTAACTGTCTGAATCGCCGCATCCCCAGCCAGCCCAACCACTCACTGGACCCATATTTACTTTCAATCTCTTTTCGATTTTTAATTCGATTATACCTTCCGGTAACCTGCCTCACCCAATTGATACGGAATCGCTATTATTTTTAATTTTTAGAACACATTCAAGAACCTCCAGAAGCTAACCAGCTAACTAGCTACAAGCTATTTAGTCATTGTTAGCCACTGCTAGGGGCTTTTACCTTCTGCACAGCCAGCCAGTTTTTTTAACCTGGATAATACTCGCCAGTCTAGCTTCCCTGCCCCATCCACTGCTGCCCCCTGGACACTGATCACTTGGCCACATAGCTGATGCATGCTGGACTGTCCATTAATCACGGTACTCCATTCTGCTTGTTTATGTGTTATCTGTCGGCCCCAACCGCACTCAGGCTCTGTGTGTAGTTAATCCGACCCTCCCTGCCTAGTCAACACCATTTTACCTGCTGTTGTTGTGCTAGTTGATTAGCTGTTGTTGTCTCACCTACTGTTTTAGCTAGCTCTCCCAATTCAACACCTGTGATTACTGTATGCCTTGCTGTATGTCTCTCTCAAATGTCAATATGCCTTGTATACTGTTGTTCAGGTTAGTTATCATTGTTTTAGTTTACAATGGAGCCCCTAGTTCCACTCTTCATACCCCTGATACCTCCTTTGTCCCACCTCCCACACATGCAGTGACCTCACCCATTACAACCAGCATGCCCAGAGATACAACCTCTCTCATCACCCAGTGCCTGGGCTTACCTCCGCTGTACCCGCACCCCACCATACCCGTCTGCGCATTATGCCCTGAATATATTCTACCATGCCCAGAAATCTGCTCTTTTTATTCTCGGTCCCCAACGCTCTAGGCGACCAGTTTTGATAGCCTTTAGCCGCACCCTCATACTACTACTCCTCTGTTCCGCGGGTGATGTGGAGGTAAACCCAGGCCCTGCATGTCCCCAGGCACCCTTATTTGTTGACTTCTGTGATCGAAAAAGCCTTGGTTTCATGCATGTCAACATCAGAAGCCTCCTCCCTAAGTTTGTTTTACTCACTGCTCTAGCACACTCTGCTAACCCTGATGTCCTTGCCGTGTCTGAATCCTGGCTTAGGAAGGCCACCAAAAATTCTGAGATTTCCATACCCAACTATAACATTTTCCGTCAAGATAGAACTGCCAAAGGGGGAGGAGTTGCAGTCTACTGCAGAGATAGCCTGCAAAGTCATGTCATACTTTCCAGGTCCATACCCAAACAGTTCGAACTACTAATTTTAAAAATTACTCTCCAGAAATAAGTCTCACTGTTGCCGCCTGTTACCGACCCCCCTCAGCTCCCAGCTGTGCCCTGGACACCATTTGTGAATTGATCGCCCCCCCATCTAGCATCAGAGTTTGTTCTGTTAGGTGACCTGAACTGGGATATGCTTAACACCCCGGCAGTCCTACAATCTAAGATAGATGCCCTCAATCTCACACAAATCATCAAGGAACCCACCAGGTACAACCCTAAATCTGTAAACAAGCACTCAGACGTCATCCTGACCAACTGGCCCTCCAAAGACACCTCCGCTGTCTTCAACCAGGATCTCAGCGATCACTGCCTCATTGCCTGTATCCGCTACGGAGGTGCAGTCAAACGACCACCCCTCATCACTGTCAAACGCTCCCTAAAACACTTCTGTGAGCAGGCCTTTCTAGTCGACCTGGCCCGGGTATCCTGGAAGGACATTGACATTATCACAGTGCCATCCGTTTTGTCACTAAAGCACCTTATACCACCCACCACTGCGACCTGTATGCTCTAGTCGGCTGGCCCTCGCTACATATTCGTCGCCAGACCCACTGGCTCCAGGTCATCTACAAGTCCATGCTAGGTAAAGCTCCGCCTTATCTCAGTTCACTGGTCACGATGGCAACACCCACCCGTAGCACGCGCTCCAGCAGGTGTATCTCACTGATCATCCCTAAAGACAACACCTCATTTGGCCGCCTTCCGTTCCAGTTCTCTGCTGCCTGTGACTGGAACGAATTGCAAAAATCGCTGAAGTTGGAGACTTTTATCTCCCTCACCAACTTCAAACATCTGCTATCTGAGCAGCTAACCGATCGCTGCAGCTGTACATAGTCTATCGGTAAATAGCCCACCCATTTTTACCTACCTCATCCCCATTGTTACAAATCCCTTTTGGCCCGACAGTCTAGGGGGGATGGTAATGAGACCCGTAACATAACTCATGCAAATTATTATTGTGACAAAGTTAAAGTGTGAACGAAATAACCACGACAACAGAAATCTACCGTCAAACTCCAGGTTTATTTATAAACACACGGTAATGGGGGGGTAGCAGGAAAAGGGGGTGAGCTGGACCCAAGGAAAGAAACAATAAATATACAAAAACACCCCTAAGCTAGACTAGCCTACTTTAACAGCAGCTAACTAACCAAAAATACAGTGGGTGGTCCGGCCAGTTCTAACTAGTGTATTTAACAAAGTTCACCTACGGGTAGTGTATGCCCATGGGCGACTTGTCTTGGTTTCCCCCTTTTCCCACCAGCAACAAACAAACACCATAACCAAAAACAATACTCACAGGTGATGACAAAGTGCTATGGAGGTGCTCAAACAAAAGAGAGGTTAAGACACAAAGCGAGAGTGAAACACAGAGACCTACAGACATGGCATTTACAGAGAGATTGAGCTCTAGAGCAAACAACTGATGGGGTTTTTAAACCAAGGGAAAGGAACTGTGATAGGGTAGGAAACAGGAGGAGGTGTGTCTTCTGATTGATGATTGATTGTTGACTGATTGGGGAGTGATGATTTTCACCTGTGAGGGGAGAAGGAGAGAAAATAAACACACACACAGGATACACACACAGGATAACTGTATCCGTAACACCCATACTGTTTTTATTGATTTACTTTTCTGCTCTTTTGCACACCAATATCTCTACCTGTACATGACCATCTGATCATTTATCACTCCAGTGTTAATCTGCAAAATTGTAATTATTCGCCTACCTCCTCATGCCTTTTGCACACAATGTATATAGACTCTCTTTTTTTCTACTGTGTTATTGACTTGTTAATTGTTTACTCCATGTGTAACTCTGTGTTGTCTGTTCACACTGCTATGCTTTATCTTGGCCAGGTCGCAGTTGTAAATGAGAACTTGTTCTCAACTAGCCTACCTGGTTAAATAAAGGTGAATTTAAAAAAACAAAAAAACAATTGGTCCTTCGAACGCCGGGTCTAAATATCTGTCTCTGTTACCTGAAGGTCGTACGCCGTAAACCATGCACGGGCGGGTCTAGTCCCGTTATTTTAAGACCTGGCCCCTGAATTGAGGTTAAAGAACAGGCTGGTATACACCACAGACTGGCAGGGATGGTGACTAGATCCAACGAACATTGCTTTTCCCAGTCGGTGACAAGGTCAGTAGCCTATATTCTCAACTCTGGGGGGAATGATTTAAGTTATCCTTGATTTGATGTTCACAAATGTTTAGATTTTTATCAAGAATAGGAGCTTTGCTATTCCAAACGGATCCAATGGGTTGTGTATGACCGATATACACTGGGTTTTTATATACACTGGCAGGTTCGCAACAACCTGGGGTAAGGTGCACTACCATAAATAAACTAGCTTAACTTGTAACTCCCATCCCGTGAACGGGATAATTGTCATCATCTGACACTAATTAGCATAACGCAACGGACATAAATATTACTAGAAAATATTCCTATTCATGAAAATCATAAGTGAAATATATTGAAACACAGCTTAGCCTTTTGTTAATCACCCTGTCATCTCAGATTTTCAAAATATGCTTTACAGCCAAAGCATCAATAGCCTAGCATAGCATTATGTTCAGCTAGTAGCAGGTAACATGGTCACGAAAATCAGAAAAGCAATCAAATTAAATCGTTTACCTTTGATGAGCTTCGGATGTTTTCACTCACGAGACTCCCAGTTAGATAGCAAATGTTCCTTTTTCCAAAAATATTATTTTTGTAGGCAAAATAGCTCCATTTGTTCTTCACGTTTGGCTGAGAAATCGACCGGAAATTGCGGTCACGACAACGCTGAAAAATATTCCAAATTAGCTCCATAATATCGACAGAAACATAGCAAACGTTGTTTATAATCAATCCTCAAGGTGTTTTTCAAACATCTATTCGATAATATATTCACCGGGACAATTGGTTTTTCAGTAGGAGCGAGAGGAAAAATGGCTACCTCTGTATTTTACGGAATAATCACTCTGAGAGCCATCAGTTGACCACTTGCGCAATGTAGCCGCTTACGGCTATTCTTCAACATAAAGGCGTGAAACTACGTCACAATGCTGTAGACACCTTGGGGAATACGTAGAAAAAGAAATCTGGTTGATAGCCCATTCACTGCTCAATAGTGACGCATCGTAACGCAGGGCATTCAAAACATGATTCACTTCCAGATTGGATTTTTCTCAGGCTTTTGCCTGCAATATCAGTTCTGTTATACTCACAGACAATATTTTTTACAGTTTTGGAAACTTTAGAGAGTTTTCTATCCTAAGCTGTCAATTATATGCATATTCTAGCATCTTGTCCTGACAAAATATCCCGTTTACTTTGGGAATGTTATTTTTCCAAAAATGAAAATACTGCCCCCTAGTCACAACAGGTGATCCGGGTGCCTTGGAGGCCAGAGGGGTTATTAAGACGGGACAGGCAGTCCAAATGAGGAGGAGAGGGAAGCCAAAATCTAGAGGAATGGGATAAAAGCCAAATCTATAGACAAGAGGTTCCAGGAGAGAGGGAAGCCTAATATAGCGAAGTGAGATACAAGATATTGGTGTACTTTAAAAGTCCTATGACGCAACATGAAATAGGAGGTTAACTAGGGATTTACGACCCCTGGGTAATAGCTTATAGTTGTAAGGGTGAGATCCATCGTGAGTCAACGCTATAGACAACGTTTCCACAAAGGAGAAAACGAAGGAGAGAACTACGTAAGGGTAAACAACACATACACAGAACATAGAAATACATACAAATAGATAGTAAGTATGAACATTGCTACTAGGAGCGGCAAGGATTTATTAAACATGGGTAGAAAATCCTCAGAGGAGGTCCCAAAATTAACAGGAGATGAGAAATATATGGAAAAAGATAAGAGGATCACCTATTTTAGCCAGACATGGAGGAGTAAGTACGAATTTGATCGACGTTTAAATAAAGAAAAACTGGAATCAATGATAAAACAAATAAATAGGGTTAGTGGAGACAAGGCAGATAAACAACGGGCAGGGGGCCTAAATACAGCTAGGATATGGTTAGCCAAGGCGAGGAAGAGAGCTGAGGGAGACAAGAAATAGGAAGATGTATGTTGTAAACAACAGAGAGTGATAACTCCCACGGCTCCTCTGGAGGTCTCTCATAAGCCTAAATTATACCCAACCCTGGTAGATCAGGCGTGGAGAGAAAATCCCGATGATGAAGTCGTGGTGGTGAGACGACGGCAGCCAAGGCTTCCCGTCCCACCCCCACCACTCCCATATGGGGAACCTCCTGGAGCCGAGAGAGGGGTAGAGCAGGAGGAGAAAAGGATAGGGTTGAATCCAGCTAGGATCTGGCTTTCGGAAGCCAGAAAAAGAGTAAAGGCTGAGAAAGGAAAAGAGTTCAGTCAATATCCCCTAATTGCCTTACTGAACCAATGGGCGGGGAAAGAAGGACAGGAATCCATTTTAGAAGTATATAGGGTCAGTCAAGAGAATAAGAAAGATGAGTTCTTAATGGCAGTGCTAGAAGATAGAGCAACGGGAGGTAGAAACAGAAAGGAAGAGAGAAAGAGGGGCTAAAATGTTACAATTGTAATAAAAATGGACATTTCGCTAGGGAATGCGAGGCTCCATGTGGATATTGTAAAAAAAAGGACATCAGCGCCGCGATTGTAAACAGAAACTATAGGGAAAGGTGAGTAAAAAGGGAAAGGAATATGGTGCCAAAGTCTGACTCAGACAAAGATGATGATGAACACTGAATAGAAACTGAAACTGCTAAAATAGTAAGGAGGGTTTAAATTAGGACTATTTTCTGGGAATTCTCGGTGCCGGAGTTTGCGACTACAGGCAATTATAATAATATGGTTATTCACAGGGAAACTCAATAATTTTGATAGCGTTGGTGGTTCAGCGGTAAAGGAGACTGGAGTTCGTATCTCAGCCATGACACCGATAGACTAAAATTGTTCCCCGTAATGAAAACAGATCATGTTTAGAATACGTTAACCTCTTGTTCGAATTCACTGGTGTTACCTACCCAGAAATCAATACCCGGGAAAAAACCACAACTTTTTATGATTCAACTATTCTTACCTCCCTATCTTATAGCCAAATATAGCCCAATGAACGCCTAGCAATTTTGTTGCTAGTTTTTTCGTATCTTCTCAGACTAAAAAAACCTGTTAGGGATAAGGACAGCATATTCACTTTGGATGAATTACGTGCCCATAGTGAACTGCATCCTACTCTGTCCTAGACTGCTAATATATGCATATTATTATTACTATTGGATAGAAAACACTGAAGTTTCTAAAACTGATTGAATTATGTCTGTGAATATAACAGAACTCATAGGGCAGGCAATCTTCCAAACAGGAACTGGAAATTCTGAAGGCGGGTCGAATTTGAAGTCATCGCCTATTCACTTCCAAACACTTCCAAACACTTCCAAACAAGCCTACATGGACGACATTACAACATTGACCACCACTGTCCCATGCACCAGGAGACTGCTCAGAAAACTCGAGGAGAACATCAGCTGGGCCCGTATGAAGATGAAACCATCCAAGTCACGCAGCATCTCGATTGTGAAGGGAGTACTCTCTGACCTGAACTTCTTCATCGGAGATGACCAAATCCCAACAGTGTCTGAGCAGCCGGTAAAAAGCCTTGGAAGGTGGTATGATGCAAGCCTGAAGGACAAAGACCAGGTGCAACAGCTGCGCAAAGACATCAGTAGTAGCCTACAGTCCATCGACAACACCCAACTACCTGGAAAGTTAAAGGCCTGGTGTCTGCAGTTTGGTCTCCTACCCAGGGTGTTGTGGCCCTTAGCACTGTATGAGGTTCCAATCTCAACAGTGGAGAAGATGGAAAGAGGAGTCACAGGCTACTTAAAGAAGTGGCTCGGAGTTCCACGATGCCTTACCACCATAGGCCTCTATGGAGATGGTGTCCTCAAGCTGCCCCTCACCAGTCTATTAGAGGAATTCAAGTGTGCAAAAACCAGGCTCCAGATGACACTGAATGAATCTCGAGACCCAGTGGTGAGCAACAACGCGCCGACCTTGGCAACTGGGCGAAAATGGAGGCCAGGAAAAGCAGTCCAGGAGGCAACAGCAGCCCTCAGACATGCTGACACTGTGGGTCATGTTCAGCAAGGGAGAGGAGGCCTTGGGCTAACTAGCCATGCTGCTTGGAGTAAGGCCACTGCACCCGAGCGGCGGAAGATGGTAGTGCAGGAAGTACGCCATCAGGAGGAGGCTGCAAGGTGGGCCAAGGCAGTCTCTCTTGCCAAACAGGGACAGTGGACTCGATGGGACAGTGTGGAGAAGAGGAAGATCAGCTGGAAGCATCTGTGGGCCATGGAAGCGAGGCGGTTGAGCTTTTCCATCAGAGCAACATATGACGTCCTTCCAACACCAGTTAATCTTCAGGCACATTCTCACAGGGTGTAAAACAAGCCTCACCCAAGGACGCTACACTTGGCGTCACAACCAAGTCCTTAAAAACCTTGCGTCCGCCCTGGAGGACAAGCAAGCTGCCACCAACTCCCTACCACCCACAGCAGCATCACACTCCTTACGGACAAACTTTGTCCGCGAAGGGGCTAAACCACCGAAGAGCGGCTCTACACCATTAGAGCGAGACCAGCTGTGCTTGGCCCGCGACTGGAAAATGCTAGCTGACATTGGCCGGCAACTTGTGTTTCCTCCAGAGATCGCAACCACCACCCTAAGACCTGACATGGTGCTCTGGTCCCGTTCGCTCAACAAGGTCTTCATCATTGAGCTCACAGTACCCTGGGAGGACTCAGTAGATGAGGCTTATGAGCGAAAACATCTGCGCTATGCTGATCTAGCTGCCGAAGCACGGCATCATGGCTGGAACACAGAAGTCCGACCAATGGAGGTGGGCTGCGGAGGTTTTGTGGCAACATCTACAACCAGACTGCTTAGAGACCTAGGAATTAAGGGCCAGAGCCAGCGTTCGGCAATCAAAGCTGTATCGGCGGCGGCAGAAGGCAGCAGTCAGTGGCTCTGGATGAAGAGGAAAGACCCCAGCTGGGCCCCGAAGTGAGAGGGCCAGGAGGTATGCGGTCAACAATGCTTGACTCAGGGAGGAGGACGCCCCTGCCATGCATAGTCCCATGGGATGTTGGCTATCAACAACAAGGCAACTCCTATGACTAATTGGGAATGAGACGCAAGCGTAGGATTGATCACCCTGTCACTGGCCGCCTTTGGGGAGGGTGTATAGTGTGAAAGGCCGAAACACCCTAGGAACCAAAGGTACACTACTGACAATGCGCTCCCCAAATTTCACCACGCTCACTGTTCATTAAGTCTTGGAAGTGCTTGCACAAATGATAGTAACATCTCATCCTGTGTTCTTGGAATCTGTTCGCACTTCCTACGCCTTCCACTAGATGTCAGCATTCAGTAGAACGTGGAATGAAGCCTCTAGTGTGATGTTTGACCGAATGGGAGGGGAATGAGTCACTGGCCTGGCAGAATGCCATTTCCTGGTTGCGCAATTGTCTGTTGATATCACCTGCATTCCATGACTCTGCAGACAAAAACGAATGCTCTGGTTGGAACGTTATTGGATATATATGAAAATAACATCCTGAAAATTGATTCTCTACTTAGTTTGACCAGTTTATTCGACCTGGAATATATATTTTTGAAGTTTTTGTCCGAGTTCGCCTGGACCAGCGCCAGCTTTTGGGCACGTGAGCTAAAAGTGGTAGCAAATGCAGCTAATTGGACACTAGTAATGGGCATTATGGAACAAAACAACGATTTATTGTGGAACTAGGATTCCTTGCACTGCATTCTGATGAAAGATCACCAAAGGTAAGGGAATATTTATGATGTAATTTAGTATTTCTGTTGACTCCAACATGGCGGAGAAATATATTTACTTCTGAGCTCCGTCTCAGATTATTGCAATGGTATGCTTTTTTCGTAACGTTTAAAAAAAATCTGACACAGCGGTTGCATTAAGAACCAGTGTATCTTTAATTATATGTAAAACATATATCTTTCATCAAAGTTTATGATGAGTATTTTTGTTATCTGATGTAAGCTCTCTGTAATTACTCCTGATATTTTGGAGGCATTTCTGAACATGTCGTCAATGTAAACCGATATTTGTGGATATAAATATGCATATTATCGAACAAAACATAAATGTATTGTGTAACATGATGTCATATGAGTGTCATCTGATGGAGATTATCAAAGGTTAGTGAATCATTTTATCTCTAATTCTGTGTTTGTGACTATCTTTGGCTGGGAAAATGGCTGTGTTTTTTTGGATTTGGTGGTGATCTAACATAAATATATGTTATGTTTTCCCTGTAAAACATTTTAAAAATTGGACATAATGGGTAGATTAACAAGATGTTTATCTTTCATTTGCTGTATTGGATGTGTTAATGTGTGAAAGTTAAATATTTCAAAAAAATATTTTTGAATTTCCCGCGCCACCTTTTCAGCAGAATGTTGGGTGGGGTTCCGTTAGCGGAACGTGTGTCCTAGACAGGTTTTAATTAACCTATATGAGGACTTTAGAAATTGACTCCATAGACATGTTTTTCTAAAAAAAATCCATGAGTTTAGATAAAGCCAAACAGTGAGACATTTAGTTAAAATTTGGAAACAACACATAGTTTTTACAGACAGATAGGGGAAAGGGCAGAAAGAGGAGTCCTCCCCGCACTGCTGTGACCTTGAAGGTTTGAGAGCAGAGAGGAAAAGGTTTAGAAGGGGCGCCAGGAAATTAACACAGATACCTCTTAAAGTAGATAAGACACTTGACAGAGAATTGGTACAGAATAGATATGAATGGACGCCCAAGGGATAATTGAACATGTGGAGAATGAAAGGGGCGTTCCTACATGATAATGTCAGAACATAAGGATAATTGACTAATCTTACCTAAGTCATTGTTTGGAGTAGGCAAGGTTGTTACCTGGGCATAGCCAGGTATCAAAGGGGGGATGGGTAAGTTGTGGTCTAGGATAGGACACTTAGTGGCCTATTGGATAATAAACTAATAATAAACAAAAAAAATAGCTAACAAGTAGGCATAGAAGTTAAAGATATAATCAGATAGAACATATGAGAACCTGTTTGTTAACCAAACCTGTATGTCCAAGATTTTATGCACTACAGGTGAACTGCAGGATAAGGTGATTCATTTAATCCAGTCCCTGAGGAGAATAGACGGGAAGCAGCACATTGGGAGGGGCCTTACCAAGGACTCCTGGTGACAGCCTTCGCTGTGAGAATAGCTAAAATAGCTACCTGGATTCATATCACACTGCGGGGGGGGGTAAAACACACTGACACTGTCGAAACAAACAAAGTGTTCGAGAGGAGAACTGGAATTAAAAGAATTCCAGGGGCCATCTCTCGAACAAAGACTTCCTTTTCCCGTCATTTCATCCCTGTGTTTGTTCATAAAAGTGGAGGTGTGTCTGGCCTCTGGCTACTGATGTGTTTTCCGGGAAAGGGTGGGGCTTTACAGGTGTGCTGGCCGTCATGAGCTGTCTGATCGTGGGAGCCCTATTCCGGATACACCATGAACTCGAGAAGGCCAAAGAGGGTAACTTGACTCATGTGCTAGACGAGGAGAATGTGATATTACCATAGCATCTTAGCACATCACTGGAACTGAATAGTGAGGAAGGGAGAGTGAGATTGGGAAGGATGTCTCAGTGGAGTTTCATGTAGACCAACTGGGGTCATTTACTCCTTGGCTGTCTAGAACCATGGGTCTCTATGGAAGGTATTTGTATAAATCACCGTGTAATTCATGGAATCAGGTCATGGCTCACACTGAAAGGGATGGCTATGTAAACCCATACACCCAATTTGGGACCAGATGGAGTATAGTAAGGGTTGGAGTTTCTGACTGTGCCCGAGCAGAGGAAGTATGGTATAAAGGTACGAATTAACATTAAGACGGTAAAGACCCAGGATCTCAGGTTATGGTATGTTGGCTTCGACCAGTTTTCAACTGATACTATGGTACCGTTCCAGGTGGCAGAGGTTAGAGTTGGTAAGGACACTATGGTCGGCCGGAGTTCAATCAATCTCCCTAACACAACGGACATTCCTAGTGTAATCATCCAGGGTAAAGGACCACTATGAATAATTCAGGTTAAAGATATATAAAGAGTATTACCAAAGCCTTGAGAGAACAAAATCAAATCAAATCATGACACGTATTAAAGTGAAAACTGTATGGTAAAGCTGTTCACGAAAGCAGGAATGCCAGATAATGACAGTTGCATTGATTTGCACTATTTATATCCACAGGTTCCCTTTAAATCGAGACTACCTCCCTTTACAGTGACAGGAGGAGACTATTACTGTTTGGCCCGGTAAAGTACTTATGGGAAATATGTAGGGGAAGTTGTTACCTGCAATAGGACAGAGAATGTTATCACTGATGAGATTATGTCTGACATGACAGGCTGATTGAACTCTGGGGATTTCAATAAGGTAAAGTGGGCCAGGGCTGACATCTGGTGGTTGTGTGGAGGAATGATGTTAAGTAAAAAAAAAATGCCTTTCACACTCATTCAACACCATGACATGAAGTTGGCCAAACGGGAGAAAATAAGTACTCCATCTGGGTCTTTGGACGAGAGTATATATTGATAACATTGGGGTTCCACGGGGGATACCAGACGAGTTCAAAGCAAGAAATCAGATTAGAGTTAAGTATTTTCTAATGGTCCAATCCTAAATAAGAATGTGAATTGGATCAATTATATTTATGATAATCCACAGCGCTTCATCAATTATACCAGAGATGTAATGAATTGCTTGGCAGAATAGAATAGTCTTGGATATGTTTGTTGGCTGAAAATGGTGAGAGTGTATGGAGGTGGTTTATTCTCCAATGACACAGCTCCGGACGGATCAGTGACCAAGGCCTGGCTGGTTTAACCACCCTGGCTCACGAGTTGGCAGAAAACTCTGGGGTGAATACGTTTCTGACTAATTGGTTTGATAGTATGTTTGGAAAATGGAAAAATGTCATGATCACTGTGTTGTGGGCTACCTTCACCTGTTTGACGGTTTTAGTTTTTGTGGCTGTTGTCTAACTCCCTGTGTATGAGGATTTCCAGGACTGGAGAAATCGATGACATAACAGGTGTTGAGATACGGACTGGTCTGATCCGTGGAATGATGAATGCATGCTCCCAGAACAAGTAGACGAATCCGGATCCTTCATATGCGAGGAACTTATGTTTTGATTAGACCATTTTGATATTTAGAGATGTTAGGTTGTATCTTGTTTCAATGTTAGACGGTTTCTTTGATGAAGATTGTAACAAAAATCCTGATAAGAAGAGTTATGATTCTGATGTAGGCCTAAAAACAGTCAGAGTGAATGCAAGTATTGGTTTATGTTAGGTGGTATTTTGAAAACAATAAATAATTTCTAATAAAAATAGATGTATGCTTTTTAATATTTTAACAAAACTAGATGTGTGATTGGATGTATAATATTTAAGGGATTTTTTAAATCAATAATGACTAATTATGTATACATTTCAATCAGGACTGACTAATCAGAATACTATTATGTTACTGTATAGATTTATGAACTTTCTTTTAATCCTAGTACTGAATATAATGTGTGTAATTATAATCAAGAATTAGAACAAAGACTGTCTGTTCCTTGGTAGAAACGAATGAACTTATCGTCAGACTGGCTAGAATGCTTATCTACACAGGGAGACCTTGGCCTGGTTGTAAATGATCTAAACCTGTGGTGGACGATGTAGGAAGGCTTGTGAACTATACTGCCATTGTATCGGAGTGGAGGATGGACATCATTTTCAGTTTATAACATGTTGTAAATTGTATCATGTTCAGTACTCTCGAGAATAAACACTATTGCTTGATTTTGAGACTGGTCTCCGCCCATTTTATGCAAATAAGTATCTTACAAATCCTTAGAAATGGGCTGAGCGTATTAAACATATAGGAATTTAATTCCTCTAACAAATACGTTTCTAGAAACATAAATCGCTGTACTTTCATATCACATCAACATAATTTCACACCATACTTAAATATCACATCAGAATAATTTCAAATAATACTTTCATATCACATCAAAATTATTTCAAATACTTTCACATCAAAATAGGAAACCAGTTGCGATGCCCCAAAAAGGTAAACCAAATTAGTTTCTCGTCATTTCTCCTTCCTTCGGGCTTCTTTTCTTATTTGGACTTTATATGGAGGTTGGCAACCAACTTTAAGGTGCATTACCACCATCAACTGGACTGCAGTGTGGACCTCAGTTCATCTTTCAATCACCCACGTGGGTATATACCAAGACAGTCGTGAAGAGGGCACAACAAAACCTTTTCCCCCTCAGGAGACTGAAAATATTTGGCATGGGTCCCCAGATCCTCAAAAGGTAATACAGCCGCACCATTGAGAGCATTCTGACCGGTTGCATCACCGCCTGGTATGGCAACTGCTCGGCATCTGACTGTAAGGCTCTACAGAGGGTAGTGCGAATGGCCCATTACATCACTGTGGCCAAGCTTCCTGCTATCCAGGACCTATATTGTAGGCTGTGTCAGAGGAAAGCCTTCAATGCAGCATAATTCTTTTTGGTACCCTTCCCCAGATCTGTGCCTTGACACAATCCTGTCTCGGAGCTCTATGGACAATTATTTCGACCTCATTGCTTGGTTTTTGCTCTGACATGCACATGCACTGTCAACTGTGGGACCATATATAGACAGGTGTGTGCCTTCCAAATCATGTCCAATCAATTGAATTTACCACAGGCGGACTCCGAACAAGTTGTAGATACATCTCAAGGATGATTAATGGAAACAGGATGCACCTGAATGCAATTTTGAGTCTCATAGTAAAGGGTCTGAATACATATGTAAATAAGGTATTTCTGTTTTTGACCTGTTTTCACTTTGTCATTATTGTGTGTAGATTAATGAGGATTCTGTTTTTTTAAATACTTTTTAAAATAAAGCTGTGATGTAACAAAATGTGGAAAAAGGGAAGGGGTCTGAACTTTCTGAATGAACTATGTTTTATTTAATTTTTAAAAAATGTAACCTTTATTTAATTCACAATCACGGCCGGTTGTAAACACAGCTTGGACTCGAACCCGGGTGCCTGTAGTGACGCCTCAAGCACTGAGATGCAGTGTCTTAGATCGCTGCATCACTCAGGAGCCCCAAAATCATGTTCTAGTGTTATCCCCAACTAAAATAAATCACCTAGAGTCATCTGTTCATTCTACCAATCGATTGGTTGAAATTTTGTTTGTATTTTTCCATATATATATATATATATATACACACCTTTATGTGTTTTTAAAAAATCAACTATATGTACCGAACTGGTCTGATGCTTTAAAACTTCTTAGGGCTGCAATCGATATGACAACAGCCAGTGAAAGTGCAGGGCGCCAAATTCAAAACAACAGAAATCTCATAATTAAAATTCCTCAAACATACAAGTATCTTATACCGTTTTAAAGGTAATCTTGTTCTTAATCCCACCACAGTGTCCGATTTCAAATAGGCTTTACAGCCAAAGCACCACAAATGAATATGTTAGGTCACCACCAAGCCACAGAAAAACTCAGCCATTTTTCCAGCCAAAGAGAGGAGTCACAAAAAAGCACAAATAGAGATAAAATGAATCACTAACCTGCTGATCCCCTGCTGATTTTGTACGTTTGCCAACTGACAAAGAAATGATCCGTCTATAATTTTAATGGTAGCTTTATTTGAACAGTGAGAGACAGAATAACAAATGGAAGAAACACAAAAGAACTGTCAATCTCCCTCGACCTGGGGCTCCATGCAAGATCTCACCTCGTGAGTTGCAATGATCATGAGAACGGTGAGGAATCAGCCCAGAACTACACAGGAGGATCTTGTCAATGATCTCAAGGCAGCCGGGACCATAGTCACCAAGAAAACAATTGGTAACACGTTACGCCGTGAAGGACTGAAATCCTGCAGCGCCCACAAGGTCCCCCTGCTCAAGAAAGCACATATACATGCCCATCTGAAGTTTGCCAATGAACATCTGAATGATTCAGAGGACAACTGGGTGAAAGTGTTGTGGTCAGATGAGACCAAAATCGAGTTCTTTGGCATCAACTCAACTTGCCATGTTTGGAGGAGGAGGAATGCTGCCTATGACCCCAAGAAACCATCCCCACTGTCAAACATGGAGGTGGAAACATTATGCTTTGGGGTGTTTTTCTGCTAAGGGGACAGGACAACTTCACCGCATCAAAGGGACGATGGACAGGGCCATTTACCGTCAAATATTGGGTGAAAATCTCCTTCCCTCAGCCAGGGTATTGAAAATTGGTTGTGGATGGGTATTCCGGCATGACAATGACCCAAAACACACAGCCAACGGAACAAAGGAGTGGCTCAAGAAGAAGCATATTAAGGTCCTGGAGTGGCCTAGCCAGTCTCCAGACCTTAATTCCATAGAAAATCTGTGGAGAGGGCTGAAGGTTCGAGTTGCCAGACATCAGCCTCGAAACCTTAATGACTTGGAGAAGATCTGCAAAGAGGAGTGGGACAAAATCCCTCCTGAGATGTGTGCAAACCTGGTGGCCAACTACAAGAAACATCTGACCTCTGTGATTGCCACCAAGTACTAAGTCATTATTTGCAGAGGGGTCAAATACTTATTTCCCTCATTAAAATGCAAATCAATTTATAACATTTGTGACATGCATTTTTCTGGATGTTTTTGTTGATATTCTGTCTCTCACTGTTCAGATAAACCTACCATTAAAATTACAGACTGATCATTTCTTCGTCAGTGGGCGAACGTACAAACTCAGCAGGGGATCAAATACTTTTTTCCCTCACTGTATGTTTTGTTTGATAAAGTTCATATTTATATAAAAAAATCTGAGTTTACATTGGTGCAAAAACATCCAGTGATTTTGCATCGCCACATCAATTCAACAGAAATACTCATCATAAATGTAGATGAAAATACCAGTTACACACGTGGAATTATAGATATACCTCTCCTTAATGCAACCGCTGTGTCAGATTTTTAAAAAGCTTTACAGAAAAAAGCAACCCATGCAATAATCTGAGACGGCGCTCAGAAAGATGTTTTTTTTATCCGGAGTCAACAGAAATCAGAAATAATATTATAAATATTCCCTTACCTTTGATGATCTTCATCAGAATGCCCTCCCAGGAATCCTAGTTGCACAATAAATGCTTGATTTGTTCGATAATGTCCATTATTTATTTATGTTCAAGTAGCTACTTTTGTTAGGGCATTAGGTACACATATCAAACGCTCATGCAGGTCAGGGGCATAACATTGGACAAAACTTCAAAACTCTAAATTACAAAAACATTTCAAACTAAGTATAGAATCATGTTTTTATCGTAAATCTTCAATAACTTTCCAACCTTTGTGTGTAGAGAAGCAATGGAACGCAGGTCGCTATCATGTGAAATGCACGTGACCAGGAAATGGCTCTCTGCCAGTAACATGACTCATTCAGCTCTTATTCAGCCCCACATCACAGTAGAAGCCTCATTCAAGTTTCTAAAGATGGTTGACATCTAGTGGAAACCCTAGGAAGTGCAACTTCATCCATATCCCACTGTGAATTAATTAGGGGCTGGGTTGAAAATCGACCAACCTCAGATTTCTCACTTCCTGTTTGGATTTCTTCTCAGGTTTTTGCCTGCCATATGAGTTATGTTATACTCATGGACATCATTCAAACAGTTTTAGAAACTTCAGAGTGTTTTCTATCCAATACCAATAATAATATGCATATATTAACAACTGGGACTGAGGAGCAGGCCGTTTACTCTGGGCACCTCTGGACACCTTTCATCCAAGCTACTCAATACTGCCCCTGCAGCCACAAGAAGTTTTAAGCATGCTGTTTGATCCAAATACTGAAGACACACAAATGACTTGGGGAGCCAGAGATCAAGATAACCTAACCAGAAGGAAAAAAATTCAGCCGTTATGCTTTTTCCCTTTCATGACTAATGGTTATCGAAAAGGGTGAAACTGGAAATGTTTACGAAAATACTTTGAAGAACTATTGTCATACGCAATTGATTTTGAATATACATTGTTTACTTGCTGTTTGAGGTGAAGAAAAATGTGATTTGAGGCTCCACAACTCATTAGTGGTGGTGCACTAAGACAATCAGAAATACTATGAGACATCCCCAAATGGGCACATTTATAGGCTTACATTTGTGTGCAGGCCAGGTAGACTAGTCCTACTTCTATATGCATAATTAGGTGTGCATCCTTACTCTGGACCATTATACCAGCATAATCGCAGCTAGCTAGCTGCCACCTGATGGCCCAGCCTCGAAACTAGCCTTCAGCCAGGCCCATCTCCTTGCCTGCTCAGTGGATTTTATGATCACTCAGCTACACAGCTGATGCCTCCCAGACTCTTCACTAAGATGACTAGAAGCCACCACATTACCGTATTCCTGCCGTAAGCTCTGGACCTTTGCACCAGATTGGCTACAGTGGCTAACGCCATTTTCGATGCTAGCACCAGTTAGTCTCGAGCCAGGCGCATCTCCCGGCCAGCGTAGTAAAGACTACCATTTATTACCCTGGTTCATATTTTGCTGTTCACTGGACCCTATGATCACTTGGCTACGTAGCTGATGTCTGCTGGACTGTTCATTAATCACGGTACTCCATTTGGTTTATTTTGTTTATCTGGTCCCAGCCTCGAACTCAGGCCCTGTCTGTAGTTAACTGACCCTCTCTGCCCATTCATCTCCATTTTACCTGTTGTTGTCTTAGCTGATAAACTGTTGTTGTCTTACCTGTTGTTGTCTTAGCTAGCTCACCCAATCAACACCTGTGATTAGCTCTCCCAATCAACACCTGTGATTGCTTTATGCCTCGCTTTATGTCTGTCTAATGTCCATTATGCCTTGTATGCTGTTGTTTAGGGTTATTTGTAATTTTTATTTTACTGGGCCCTAGTCCCTCTCAACATGCCTCAGAGAACTCTTTTGTCCCTCCCACATGCGGTGACCTCACCTAGCATAACTGGTGCCTCAGAGATGCAACCTCTCTTATACGTCACTCAATGCCTAGGTTTACCTCCACTGTACCCGCACCCTACCATGCCCGTCTGTACATTATGCCTGGAAACTATCCTACCACGCCCAGAAATCTGCTCCTTTTACTCTCTGTTCCCAACGCACTAGACGACCAGTTCTGATAGCCTTTGCTTGTTACCCTCATCCTACTCCTCTTTTCCTCTGGTTATGTATAGGTTAACCCAGGGCCTGTGTGTCCCCAGGCGCCTTGGTTTCATGCATGTTAACATCAGAAGCCTATTCCTAAGTTTGTTTTACTCACTGTAAGCACCTCCGCCAACCTTGGTGTCCTTGCCGTGTCTGAATCCTGGCTTTGGAAGGCCACCAAAAATAATGAAGATTCCATCGCCAGCTACAGCATTTTCCGTCAAAATGAGAGGGGTTGCAATCTACTACAGAGATGACCTAAAGTTCTGTCATACTTTCCAGGTCTAAACCAAACAGTTAAAGCTTCTAATTTTAAATATTAATCTCTCCAGAAAATAGGAATTCTCTCATTTGCCGCCTGTTACAGACCCCCTCAGCTCCCAGCTCTGCCTGGACACCATATGTGATTGATTGCCCCCCTTCTATCTTCAGAGTTCGTTCTGTTGGGTGACCTAAACTGGGATATGCTTAACACCCCGGCCGTCCTACAATCCGAGCTAGATGCCCTCAATCTCACACAAATTATCAAGGGAAACCACCAGGTACAACCCTAGATCCGTACATGGGAACTCTCATAGTTTTGAAAGTCCCAATGACCAACTTGCCCTCCAAATACACCTCTGCTGTTTTCAATCAGGATCTCTGCGATCACCTCATTGCCTGCATCCGTTATGTGGTCCCACGGTCAAAAACGACAACCCCTCATCACTGTCAAACGCTCCTAAAACACTTCTGCAAGCAGGCCTTTCTAATCGACCTGGCCTGGGTATCCTGGAAGGATATTGACCTCATCCCGTCAGTAGATGATGCCTGGTTGTTCTATAAAAGTAATTTCCTCACCAACTTAAATAAGCATGCCCCTTTCAAGAAATGTGTAACTAAGAAAAGATATAGCCCTTGGTTCACTCCAGACCTGACTGCCCTCGACCAGCACAAAAACATCCTTTGGCGTACTGCACTAGCATTGAATAATCCCCGCGATATGCAACTTTTCAGAGAAGTCAGGAACCAATACACAGTCAGTTAGGAAAGCAAAGGCTAGCATTTTCAAACAGAAATTTGCATCCTGTAGCTCTAGCGCCAAAAGCTTCCCTTCACCCAAATCCAGATAGCTGATGTTCTGGAAGAGTCACAAAACCTGGACCCGTACAAATCAGCTGGGCTAGACCCCTCTGGACCCTCTCTTTCTAAAATTATCCGCCGCCATTGTGGCAACCTCTACAATACTAGTCTGTTCAACCTCTCTTTTGTCTCGTCTGAGATTCTAAAAGATTAGGCAGCTACTGCAGTCATCCCCTCTTAAAAGGGGTGACACTCTAGACCCAAACTGTTACAGACCTATATCCATCCTGCCCTGCCTTTCTACAAAAAGTCTCACAGCCAAGTTAACAAACAGATCTCTGACTATTTTGAATCTCACCGTACCTTCTCTGCTGTGCAATCCGGTTTCCGAGCTGGTCACAGGTGCACCTCAGCCACACTCAAGGTACATATCATAACGGATAAAAGGGTACCTTTATCAATCCTGGCCAAAACTTCAATTATTCTTATCAGACTCAACATTCTTGGTTTGTCAAATGACAGACTCTTTTCTCTGGAGTTCAGTGTGTCAAATCGGACCTGTTGTCAACGATCTCCATGTTGCTCTTCTTTTCTCTGTATATACCAACGATGTTGCTCTTGTGATTCCTTGATCCCATCTCTCGCAGACGCACCATTCTGTATACATCTATTCTTTGGACACTGTGTTAACAAACCTCCAAACGAGCTCCAATGCCATTCAATTCAATACCAAACTCAGCCTGTGCCACCAACTGCTCTTAACGCTAGTAAAATTAAATGCAGGCTCTTCAACCCTTGCCTGCCCGCTTTTCTACTAGCATCACTACTCTGGATGATTCTGACTTAGGTATTTGTTGTTGTCCACATATTCTAAGTGTCTGGTTAGACTGTAAACTCTCCTTCCTGACTCATATTAAGCATCTCCAACCCAAAATTAAATCTAGAATCAGCTTCCTGTCACTCAAGACCCATATACCACCCACCACTGCGACCTGTATGCTCTCGTCGGCTGGCCCTCGCTACATATTCGTTGCCAAACCCACTGGCTTCAGGTCATCTATAAGTCTTTGCTAGGCCGCCTTAACTCAGCTCACTGGTCACCATAGCAACACCCACCCATAGCACATGCACCAGGAAGTATATCTCACTGGTCACCCCCAAAGCCAACACTTTTTGGCCACCTTTCCTTCCAGTTCTCTGCTGCCAGTGACTGGGTGAATTTACAAAAATCACTGAAGCTGGAGACTCTCCCTCACTAACTTTAAGCATCAGCTATCTGGCAGCTTACCGATCGCTGCAGAAGTACACAGCCCATCTGTAAGCCCATTTATCAACTTCTTTACCTCATCCCCATGTTTTTACTGACTTTTTTGCTATTTTACACACCAGTATTTCTGCTTCATCATCTGCATCCATTACTCCAGTGTTAATTTGTAATTATTTCACTACTATGGCCTATTTATCTTACCTCTGTACTTCATTTGCATACACTGTATATAGACTTTCTATTGTGTTATTGACCGTACTTTTGTTTATCCCAAGTGTATGTAACTGTTTGTTTTTTCGCACTGCTTTGCTTTATCTTGGCCAGGTCGTAGTTGAAAATGAGAACTTGTTCTCAACTAGTCAACTATTTAACCTGGTTAAATAAGGTGAAATACAAAAATCTTAACTTTATTATCAACACCCAAATGTATACTGTCATTGACGTGGTTCTTCAATAATTACACATACTTCTTAAAACCTCTTGAAGCTAGGAGCACTATTTTTATGTTTGGAAAAATAACGTTCCCAAAGTAAATGGCCTATTTCTCAGGACCAGATGCTAGAATATGCATATAATTGACAGATTCGGATAGAAAACACTCTAAAGTCTCCAGAACTGTCAAAATATTGTCTGTGAGTATAACAGAACTGATTTTGCAAGCGAAACCCTGAGAAAAATCAAACCAGGAAGTGGCTTCTATTTTGAAAACTCCATGTTCCATAGCCTCCCATTGCTCCATTTAAGGGATATCAACCAGATTCCTTTTCTAATCGCTTCCTCAAGATGTCAACAGTCTTCAGACATAGTTTCAGGCTTTTATTTTTAGAGACCACATTGCATAAAGTGGATAGGTGGGGCTCACAGGTGAGTTGTGCGCAAAGAAAGGCAGCCATTGTTACTCCGGTCCTAGAGAAAAGCCCACTGTCCCAGTTGTGGGCGGCAGGGTAACCTAGTGGTTGGACTACTAACCGGAAGATTGGAAGTTCAAATCCCAATCTGACAAGGTACAAAGCTGTTGTTCTGCCCCTGAACAGGCAGTTAACCCACTGTTCCTAGGCCGTCATTGAAAATAAATTTGTTCTTAACTGACTTGCCTAGTTAAATAAAGGCAAAATAAAAATATATATATTACCGAATAGATATTTGAAAAACACCCTGAGGATTGATTATGAAAAACATCTGACATGTTTCTGTGGACATTATACCGGATCCGGTATATATATATATATATATATATATATATATATATATATATATATATATATATTTGGAATTTTGTCTGCGTTGTCGTGACCACTCTTTCTGGTGGATTCCTGGGCATAACGCACCAAACTAACAGAGGTTTTGGATATAAAAAAATATCTTTATGGAACAAAAGGAACATTTGTTGTCTAACTGGGAGTCTCGTGAGTGAAAACATCAGAAGATCATCAAAGGTAAACGATTAATTTGATTGCTTTTCTGATTCTCGTGACCAAGTTACCTGATGCTAGGTGTACTTATTGTTTTGTCGAGCGATCGATAAACTTACACAAACGCTTGCATTGCTTTTGCTGTAAAGCATAATTTCAAAATCTGAGACAGGTGGATTAACAAAAGGCTAAGCTGTGTTTTGCAATATTGCACTTGTGATTTCATGAATATGAATATTTTCTAGTAATATTATTTGACTGTGGTACTATGCTATTCAGCGTTGCTGATGACAATTATCACGGATCCGGTATGGATGGTTCAGAGAGGTTAATACTGTAGCAAACACATTAAACAGGACATTCAAACGAGCTTTACAATTTTAATCCAAAGTAGTGTGAAATGCACTCATATGCAACCTGGAAATGGAGGTTACTCCCATGAGTTTTCCCCCATTCACATTCAGAATACATTGTGAAAAACTAAAATCTTTGCTCACCATTTTTGCTCCAGACAGATATACTACATCCATAACTAGTGGTTTCCTCATTAGCTGATATACTACATCCATAACTAGCGGTTTCCTCATTACCAGATATACTACATCCATAACTAGTGGTTTCCTCATTACCAGATATACTACATCCACAACTATGGGTTTCCTCATTAGGGGGACGAGTTTCTACCACCAAATAGCCCTCGTGCCGAAATTTTATTAAACACAGAAAGGTGCCTATATTGGAGACCAAAAGTCATCTGGCACACTTCTTAGGATTTCAACAACTTGAATAACTTATTTCTAGCCTACAATCATCGGTGTTACTACTAATTTGAAAACAAGACAAAATATGACTATTCTTGCTCATTTTAAGACAATTGTCAAATAAT